>NC_138374.1:119952805-119977931 GCF_054177405.1 Leptonychotes weddellii
AGATGAATGTATAAAGAAGATGTGGTGTGTCTGTGTATATATATATATACACACACACAACGTAATATTATGCAGCCATCAAAAAATGAAATCGTACCATTTGCAACAATGTGGATGGAACTGGGGGTATTATGCTAAGCGAAATAAGTCAGTCAGAGAAAGACAATTATTATATGATTTCACTAATATGTGAAATTTGAGAAAAAAACAGGGATCATAGGGGAAGATAGGAAAAAATGAAACAAGATGAAACCAGAGAGGGAGACAAACCATAAGAGACTCTTAATCTCAGGAAACAAACTGAGGGTTGCTGGAGTGGAGGGGGTGGGAGGGGTAGGGTGGCTGGGTGATGGACATTGGGGAGGGTATGTGCTATGGTGAGCTCTGTGAATTGTGTAAGACTGATGAATCACAGACCTGTACCCTTGAAACAAATAATACATTATATGTTAATAATAAAAAAAAATCTATTAAAAAAAAAAAAGAGTGAAGTCCCACAGAGATAGATCGAGTGGGATCCCAAGCAGTGGTGGGGATAGAGATGAGACTTCTGGTTGGAGCCAGTATTTATCACTTCTCCTCCTGACCCAGTAATAAAATGATCACAAAAGAATAAGTTTGTGTAAATATATAGGAGAGAATGGAAGAGGTTCCACTGGAAGATGAGACAGTTCAACAAAATTCTAGAAGGTGGAAAGTGAATAGAGTTTTCATAGATGTAGCAAGGAAGCTGCACCCCAGAGAGTCTTAGAAAAAAAAAGGAATAAGAAGAAAGCTGATTTACTCTGCAGAATCTGGAGAGGACTCAGAGATGCAGGTTTCATAACAAGGGGGTGGAAATCTACATATGAAATTGTCAATTGCGACAATGTGCATAATGCTGGTATGATTCCCTTTAATCCACAGAAGATCAAAGGTTTCTTCTGTAAATAAACAGCATTCCCTCACAAATGACCTCCAAATAGTATCTTTGAGGAACCCTGGTATAATGGCTTATTCACTAAGTTATGATCTTAAAGCAAGCTGTCAGTTGAAAAAACTTCATTCATGTTAATGAAACCTCCAGCTGGCTTATTAGTGCCTTATACTCAAATATGAACGATGACTATGGGGTTACTGTGCATTTGAGGTAACACTCCAACACCACTGGAAAACACACAAACAAAATATCCCTGAGGAAATAAATATAGTGCAAGGAACAAAAGAGAAATGTGAATAAATTCTAATAAGTATTGTCACAAGAGGGATTAAGGATGCCATGAGAAAGAAAATTAGAGAACGAAAGACAGTTCTTGGAAATTAAAGATGTTTATTAAAAGTTCTATGAAAGAAATGGAAGATAAAGTTGAGGAATCTTCCAGAAAGTAGAACAAAATGACAAAGTATAGGGTCAAGATTTCATGCAGAGTAATAAAGATTTAAAATTGCTGATATACAAAAGGGCAGAAAGAACTGAATTGGAGATACCCAAGACTGGTAGGCAGTTTTGAGATTCTGGAAAAGGTAGAGGTAAGGCAATAGTAGAGAAAACTGTGGTCCCAAAGCTGTGTGAATCGAATCTCTTTGAATTTTCTCATCAGCAAAATTAGACAATACAATTATTAAAAAGGTTAAAATATTTCAAACAAGAAGAAGCATCTGCCTTACAGTAAATGCTTTCTAAATGTTAGTGATTAATATGATCTGAGTCCAAGAGTGCCTGGGTGGCTCAGTTGGTTAAGTGTCTAACTCCTGATCTCAGCTCAGGTCTTGTATTCGGGTTATGAGTTCAAGCCTTGCCTTGAATTCCACACCCAGTGGAGCCTGCTTAAAATAAATTAAAAAAAAAAAAAATATGACCTGAGTCCTTTTCTCTTTGGAAAACCAAGCTCCTGGGATAGAAAAAAATATTAAAAAACAGACTTCTATGTCCAAAAACTCACCCTTGTAGGTGAGCCCACACTTTGCCTTCAGACCATTGCTTATGGTATAAGTTAAAAAAATCTATTTAGAAGATCATTTAAATTTGCTGTTCTTTCTGTATTGTTTTGCCCTCTCGTAAGACACTGAGGAACACTGTGAACAACAAGGATAAAAATATTGGTGTGTAATTCCCAAGTTGATCCCATCACACAAATGGATGTGAAATTTCAACTGTTACAAGAGCACCGAAGGGTCAGATGATGGTAGGATTAAGTGTTCTTGAAGTTTATCACCAGATTTAGGTTGAAACAGATAGCAGCCTCTGTAGTTACACTTCTCTTGAGGAAGCCAGGCCTGATCTGATGGAATTCTCACTAGGGCATACAGGAAACACAATTAGTGTTTTCCCAGGATCCTTACCCATAATAGCAACGGCCTTCAGTGGAGAGGGGGACAGAAGCTCATCTCTGGAAGGGGTACTTTCTTCCTTCTTGCTTCCTTCCCCAGGGATATTGTACTTTCTTTGCCTTTCTATGGCCTGGTATGATTTTATGATTAGGACAGTATTTTCTGTTTTTATACACTGCATGTAAGCTCACCATAAACCTGAGCCAAAGCAATAACCTTTAAGTTTTCTGAAAATCTTGAGACAGGTCTCTGTAAGGCCTTATGTTTTCAAGTATTAGAAATGTTGTTGGTTGGGAATTTGTGTGAATCAGGGCACATGGCTGCAAAGAATAGAAAGGACTTCTCAAATCAACTTCATAAAAGAAAAATATTTGCTCACATACCTGGAAGTCTGGGATACAGCTAACTTGAGGTATAGTTGGGCACAAGGGTTTAAATGTTGCTAGCAGTTTCTCTTTCTGTTTCTTATCGCTGTTTATTTCTGTTTATGTTAGCACCTTGGCCTCTTTTTCTTGTAATATAGAACGGTTTCCACCATGTGACTTGGGAAGATGACAATTAAGCAAACTTATATTTAAATCTTCCCATATCTGTGACTCCAAAGACAAAGAGGAAATGCACCTTATTTGAACAACAGGCACATGGAGGACTCATCTCTGAGTGAATTACTGTTGCTAGAGGTATGGGAGACCCTGATTGGTTTCACATGGTTCTTTGCTCCCACCTGTGGCAGAGTGTTGCCATATGCAGGTGATCTTCCTCAAAGAAGAGGGAACGTGCTGTTACCAAACAGGTTTAGCAGATAAAAACTATAGTTACCATATTTCGTATCATGAGTTGGAAAAGAGGAGTTAGATCTGCCTTTGTCTTCATTATATCCTTGACTCGATAACATATTCAATTGTAGCTCCTCAAACACGTCTTGGTTTTTAAGTTAGTGCTTGGCAAGATATATCTGGCAATCGGCAATCATACACATGCATATACAATATTATGAGATTTCATTGTGACTAATGCTCTTGATTGGGCTGTTCATTCATTCATTCACTCACTAACTCATTCTTACTTCCAACAACCTTTATCAAATACCTAGTATAGGCCATTAATAGAAAAAAAAAGAATCGGGGGCTCCTGGGTGTCTCAGTTGGTTAAGCGTCTGCCTTCAGCTCAGGTCATGATCTCCCGGTCCTGGGATAGAGCCCCACACCAGACTCCTGGCTCAGCGGGAGTCTGCTTCTCCTTCTGCCTCTACCCCTACTTGTGATTTCTCTTTCTCTCTCTCAAATGAATAAATAAAATCTTTTTTTTTTTTTTAAGATTTTATTTATTTATTTGACAGAGAAAGACACAGCGAGAGAGGGAACACAGGCAGGGGAAGTGAGAGAGGGAGAAGCAGGCTTTCTGCGGAGCAAGGAACCCGATGCGGGGCTCCATCCCAGGACCCTGGGATCATGACCTGAGCTGAAGGCAGATGCTTAACGACTGAGCCACCCAGGCGCCCCTAAATAAAATCTTTTTTAAAAAAAGAAAGAAAAAAGAATCATAGCATCTGCCCTCATCAGACTTACAGGCTGTCAAAAGAGAAAGACAATCAGATCTATATACACAAACACACAACTTGAAATTGTTTTGAATGCTATTGGATTATATAACAAAAGTGGACATCTGTGTTATGTTGACATATTAGAGAAACCTCTCACAGGAAGTTACATTCGGTGGAGTGTTGAATGATGAGTAGGAATTAGTCAGTTAAGAGTATGGGGAAGACCTTTCAGAGAGGAGAAACAGCATGTGTGAAGTGCCTGAATTGGAAAGAAAGTCCTGAAGGAAATCTACTGTATCTGACTGAAGAGAGTGAGGGGCATAAAATGTGAGGCAAAAGATGAAGTAGGAGATCATGCAAGACTACAGGCTGGGCAGAGAAGTTAGTATTTTAATTATACACTCGATGGGGAGTCCCCAAAGAGTTTAAACCAAGGCAATGATACAATTTGATTTATGTTGACAAAAATCATTCTGGTTCATTCATTCATCTATTTATTTAGGCTATAGGTTATGGGACTATGGAATAAGACTGCCTGGGCTTGAAGTCTAATTCTGTCACTTACTACTTGTATGACCCAAAACACTTTTTCCTACCTGTTTGTGCCTCAGTTTCTCCATCTGTAAAATGGGGTTAGCAACAGTAACTGCCTCATAAGTTTGTTGTGAGATTTAAATGAGTTAAGATATATGAAACAACTAGGTGATGGGCATTAAGGAGGGCACGTGATGTCATGAGCACTGGGTATTATATGCAACTGATGAATCATTGAACTCTACCTCTGAAACTAATAATACACTGTATGTTAATTAATTGAATTTAAATAAAATAAAATTGACAACAAAAAATATATGAAGTTTAGAAAAGTGCTTGGAGTATGGTGTTATCTAAGTGTTTACTATTACCACCACTATTATTATTAAACATATATTTATTGAGAGAGGCTCCTGTGTGCAAAGCATTGAGGAAGTATGAAATGGTCTTGGCAAAGAGTGAGAGTGTCTTCTCACTAGAGAATTTGTAGTAAGATTGTTAGACAGTGTTGGGTACCATTTGAGTTGAGTGGTTATGAGTTACAGGGCTTCCAATGTGCCTCCATGTTTTATAATTATCCAGGCAATTGCCTATGGGTTTCAGAGTTAGATAGACAGACCTGGATTTCATTCCTGGCTTTGCCTCTTACTAACCAAGTATCTCCATTCAGCAAGTCTCATTTCCTTATCTGTAGTATGGGGACATTAAAAGCACCGATAGGTAGTATCATTATGAAGAATAAACGATTATGTCTGTTATGTATGTATGAATATGTATGTGGAAATTTTTAGCATAGTGCCTGCTATATGGTAAGTATTCACTAGATGGTAGTTACTACTAATCTTAAGAAGTAGTGATATTGCTATTTTTTTTCAATGCAAGCCTCTATGCTTTATTTATGTATCATTCTGACACATGCTCTGAGTTATTAAGAATTTGGGTTCATTGTTAGCTGCTTAAAATATAGCCTGAGGGAAAGAATACACACTATTATTATAGTTATTTTTAGGTAGGGCAATTAAAAAAAGCAGAATAGGAATAAGGAGAGGTTTATGTGTTTTACTAAAAATACTTATGCAATTTTTAAACCATTGATGGTGAAATAGGTTTATAAGTTATTTGTATGTTAAAAATAATTATTGAGGGTCGCCTGGGTGGTGCAGTAGGTTGAGCGCCCGACTCTTGGTTTCGGCTCAGGTCGTGATCTCAGGGTCATTGGATCCAGCCCAGCATGGGGCTCCAAGCTCGGTACAGAGTCTGCTTAAGATTCTCTCTCTCCTGGGGTGGCTGGGTGGCTCAGTCATTAAACGTCTGCCTTCTGCTCAGGTCGTGATCCCAGGGTCCTGGGATCAAGCCCTGCATCGGGCTCCCTGCTCTGCGGGAAGCCTGCTTCTCCCTCTCCCACTCCCCCTGTTTGTGTTCCCTCTCTCACTGTGTCTCTCTCTGTCAAATAAATAAACAAAATCTTAAAAAAAAAAAAAAAAGGATTCTTTCTCTGCCTCTGCTTCTCCCTCCTGTCCTCTCTCTCTCTAAAATAAATAAATCAATCTTTAAAAAAATAATTATTGAGAAGAAAATAAAATAATGATATACTCTGAAAATATTTTCTTATCTGATAAAAATGAACATTTCTAAAATGTACATGTGCAGCTTTAAATTTTATCCTCTTCTTTCATTATTTATAAGGAAACAAACACATTTCATGGATTTTACAAAGCACACACGTTTGCTCTTTAAAGGTAAAGTCTAATTTGAAAATCTGTTTGTCATTTTCAAACCTGTCCTCAGATCTACCCTTCTAATTTCTATTCTTCTTGTGTCTAACTAAACATGCCATGCAGATGCTAGAGGCAGATGGACTTAATTTGTATTATGATCCAACATAAATGGAAAGTGAAATATGAAAAGGATATTTCCATTTATATAGCAATAAGTTACCATTAAATCTAGCTTTATGATGTTTAACTTTGAGATATCCTGCCCAAACACAATTGATTGATAGGATTGAAATTGAAACCACTGATGGTTTAACCTCAGTCTGTAAATCAGGGATGAGGATTATGGAGCTAAGGTCATTTTCTTTATTGCTCACTGTGGGAAGAAGAAGGTAAACAGACTTGAATGAGTCTGCGGGCCTGGGTGCCCTGCAGGGATACAAACAGAAGACGAGAGAACTGATCTCAAGGAGTTTATGTGCCTGTGGCTGGCAGAATACAACCACTCAAGGAACAAATGAGGGCCAAGCTCTTGCGAGTAGATGGACTGTAGAATGGAGAACAAGAGCAACGCTGAAAAAAGATCATGCAAAGGAAACGTGAATTATAAGGTGAAATTCCCAGCAAATACCCTGCAATTCTGCTGCATTCCACAAGCCAGAACAATTCCTTCCTTGTTAGACTTGTGAACACAATCGACTGGGGGAGGTTTTTCAGGATTAAAAAAATGGGAGAATAAAGATTCACAGGGTAAAAAACTTTTCCTGATAGCCAGTTGTGCAGAAGACACATATCTCATAAAGAAAGGAAATTTATCCCTCTCCCTTGTATTTCAGGCCCCAAATGAGTCTCCTAAAAATACAGATGTGTGACCTAGACATTTGGTATGAAAAATCTAAAAGAAAGATATACTGTGTTGTGTCTCTCTTAAAATAAAATTAAAGATTTATTCCAACCTTGCGGGGAATAAATGCTATATTTGCTAGTAAATTTAGTTCTTTTCCCACCTCCACACTTTCTCCTGGACCATTGGAATTTCCTCTAACTCTCTGATTTCTCTCTTGTGTTTCCTGTGTTTTTGCTTAGCTTATTTTCTTTTTTCTGGCTATTTTCAGTGTCTAGTGAAACAGGACAACTATAGTCCAGCAGTTTACTGAACTTAAGTTTTCGTTCATGGGTGAAAAACCAAAAATGAATGAGGAGGCACCAACATAGGGTTGTCAGTTTTTTGTTTTGTAAATGACAGACACACAAAAAATTGAGTAGATTTAAGTTGTATACCAAATTCACTACATTGTACTTAATTCTCTTATTGCTTCTTAGACTGGTGAAAATTTATTACTGGCTGACCCCAACCCGGGGACTCACTTTGGGTTACTGTAATCTGAAAGAATTAGTCTCAAGGATCTAAAACTTCAGGCTATGAAAAGAGTTAGTTCTCTTTTTTGATTTTATGATTACAAAAAATGTACATTAAAAAACTTTAAAAATTGTGTTTACTTTTTTGTTAGAAAATATAATTTTCAGTGGCTTCTTCATGAAGCCACTTTTTTTTTTTTTAAAGATTTTTTAAGTTTAGAGAGGAAGTGGGAGTAATGGGAGGGGCGGGGAGGGGAGAGAGAGAGAGAGAGAGGATCCTCAAACAGACTCCCTACTGAGCACGGAGCCCAACATAGGGCTTGATCCCAGGACCCTGAGATCATGACCTGAGATGAAATGAAGAGCCGGCTGCTTAACCAACTGAGCCACCCAGGTGTCCCCATGAAGGCTCTTTGAAGACGGCTTGTATTTTCATTCTCTAGTGGAGTTTTTATTCTCTGGCACAGTGTCTGGAATAAATATTTGTTGAATGAAGGACAAAACATCTCAATACTTTTATCTATGTGTGATTTGAGAATCTAATGAGCCCGTTGCTGACCTTACATACAGCCTCCAATGGGAAAACAGGAAGGAAAATGAAAGGGAAGTGGTGGGGAAAGAGTGACTCATTCTGTTTTTGTGTTCTCTCCTATCATAAGGTAGAAAACAGTGGGGAAAAAAATGTGGTTTCACAAAACATCATCATCATTTCCTTACTAAAATGACAGTGTAGCAACAGATGATTATGAAAACTGATTTGGTTGCCCAGATTGTGTGCCCTTGATGCAGGATGCAACAGTTACCTTAGCCAAAACATTACCTTTACTGAGATATTAAGAATTCTGACATCATAGTATGAAATAAAGTAATGGAGAAAATAATAAATTAATTTGAGACATCTTTAAATATATGTATTGAGCATTACATTACGGGCAAGAGGCACGCAGTTGGGAAGGATCTACCCTCCAAGTGTTTAAGACTGGTTAATGAGGTGATGGGGCAATCCTGCCCAACACCAAGAGGGCCAAGAAGATCCTACTTTTTCTCCAAATGTCTTCTTTAAATTCTTCCAGCCTTTTCTTGGCATCTTGAACTGCTTCCTCCCTCTGCTTCTGTCCTCATGCACCTGACCACCTAGTGATTTGACTAGGATGTGAAGGCACCCTGGCTCCAGCTCCAAATCATTGTTTATTATACTCGGCCTGCTGCTGCCTGGAGGAACCCCCCAGCCTTCATCTTCTCCAGGCTTTGTGCATGAGCCATTGTTCTGAATAGGGAGGGAGGGCCTTTACTTTAACAGTTCCCCCAAACAGGGTTTAGGGAATAGCTGTGGTCACTTATGGGTTTGAGTTGCTTGCTCAAAAGCCAACCTCTTTTTTCTCCTTGCTAGCAAAGCCCTGACTTTGTTTAGATGTTCAGTCCCCTCCCTTGAAGATCGAGGGTAAAATCTTGGTTGCTTTTGGCAATCCCATTCCCTTTCAGATATTGGTTTAGGAATGAATATATGATGTAGGTCAAGCCAAATGGGAAGACAGCTGGACAGCTCATGGGATGGATCTTCTCATTCTTAAAAGGAGGCCCAGGGATGAAATCATCTCTCTTCTTATACTGGATGCTGTGGTACATGCAGTGATGTCAAGAGCCACATAGGCCACCTTATGACATGAAGGGACATCCAACCCCACATGGCAAGGATGGCACAATAGAGAAAAATGGAAAAAACAAGGTTTCCTGACGAATTTGAGAAAAAAATCCTGGAAGAACCTACCTCTGGTCTTTCTCACATGGGATATTAGGTTGACTGATTTGTTGAAATTGAGGTCCTCTGCTTCTTGCAGCTAGAAGCATCCTTATTGCTAAACTCTCAACATTAGGAGGCCCTAATCTTAATGTAGGACCGTTGGCAACTCAGTCAGTTTTTGACTCCAGTGCTTTTATAGATATAATCCCTATTCTCTTTCCTTTTTCCAATCAAAAATTTTATTTAATACAAAATGCTGTAAAAAATGGTGAAAAAGCAATTAGACTTCTCCACCTGGCCTACTTCTGTGCTTTTCCAACTGTGGATACTTTCTTCATTGCTTCTATCAAATTGCATTGTAGAATTCCTGGGACACACATGGTTTTTACTATTAATGAATCTTTACCAACACTTCCATCTATGGAAAACAACTTTTTACTGCGCTTATTTCTAGTGAAACTATATCCCTTCTCAAATTTAGTTCACAACCTATTTACTTCCAACATCTCACCAGCCCAAATAACTTCCTTCTGTCTATGGATTGCACCTCGTTTGAATTAATCTTTTTGCAATTATCCTTCTCTGCATGTATACAGTATCAGTCTCCTCAAATAAATGGAAAACTTCTTTAAGGCATAAGTGAAATTGTTTTTGTTAAATGATTTGAGGAATCGTGCATTTTTCATATTAGTGTCTTTCCTGGTACATTGCTTCTCAGGTAGCACCAGGTGCTCCATACAATTTGTCAAGTTGGTCGTGTGTGAAATGAAAGGATGGGATTAAGTGATACTTTGGATCCTTTCTGACTCTAAGGGACAGAGCTGATGATATCTAAGGTGAAGTGAAACCATGATTCTTAAAAATATATAAAAGTTTGAGAGTTGAAAAAGAAAAGAAAACTGTAAATGTGGGTGGTGGTGAAATGCTTTCTTTATAGATTAGTGTTTTTGAAACTATATTTTTATTTTTGGAAGTCTTTACTCATGATACTTACTTTTTGATGACTCTCCGGGATAGCTCTTTGCAAATGTAGAAAGTCCCGTTGTCTGGGAGGAAAGTGATAAAAATAGTCTTTCATAATATGTGACCAGTCCTAAATCTTTTACAGGCCTGCCAGTATTTTGGGCTTTATTGTAGAGTTATCCACCCTTGTTTTAAACTTTGCCCATGTTGGACTTGGAGGGGGATTTGCTTTGCTTAAGGGAAACACTCCAGTGGGCTATTTTTGAACTTGCTTTGACATTTAGATTTGGAAATACTGTGTTTCCAAGATACTTATCCCCGGATAAGCTTGCAGTGCAGATGTAAAAGTATATCAAGTCAAAATTTTAAGCATCTGCTAACATGATCTTTCATAGGAGATTTCCCTATTGTGTAGATTAAGTGATGGGTACAAATTAATACAAGATGGAGAAAAGTATGGAAGGTTCAAGGACTAAAACTTTTCCCTTAATTACTTACCTCACTTTCTCATCTCTAGGGTTTATGAACACAGGAAAGACACATACACAAAACTCCCAGAGACTCTCTGTTTTACTTTAACTTAATGATGGATCAAATCTCTGCTTGTTTTTCCACCACTTCTTCAATTAGTTCTATTGGCTTACATGAGAGTTGGCAGCTAGGTACACATTCGCTGCTTGGAAGGTCCCACTGAGGAGAAGAAATGGAGGCGGGGTGTGGAGGAAGCCCTGGGAGGGTAAGAAAGCAGGAGTGGGGAGCTTCGTGTCTTCTGTGGCAGGAAGCGGAGCCCCCGTCCAGCTGCAGCACATCCTACTGTGTGCTGGTCTAGAAGTCGGCACAGCCTGGGGAATTTGGCAGAGCTGCCTGTAGCTACGTCCAGACAAGTGCAGACAGCAGGCTGGAAGGCACTCATAAGGACTTGCTGTGTTACACTGAGTTATGTTTCTGTCTGATGGCTAGTTTCACAATGAAAAGGAGCCACTAAACCAACCTTTAGTTTTTAGCTTCTATAAAACACAATGGCTCAATATCGCTGCATCTTTGCTCACGTTATTCCTTCTATCCGGAAACATCCTTTCCCCTCACCTAAGTCCTAACTTTTCCTCTAAATGTAGGAGCACCTACACCTCTAAATGTAGGAGCACCTACACTCCTTAAAAGTTTCCTTTGTCTGGGGCGCCTGGGTGGCTCAGTTGGTTAAGCTTCTGACTCTTGATTTTGGCTCAGGTTATGATCTTAGGTCATGATCTTAAGTCATGATCTCAAGATCGCGAGATTGAGCCTGGGCGGGGCTCTGTGCTGGGTATGGAGCCTGCTTAATATTCTCTCTCTCTCTCCCTCTGCCCCCCACCCCCCACTTGCATGGTCTACTCTCTCTCTCTCTCTCATTCTCCCTTTCTTAAAAAAAAAAAAAAAAGCTTCCTTTGTCTGAAGTTTTCCTGATCCCACATCTACCTCTCACTAGGGAAAATTTATCAATCTGCATTTTGAGCTTCTCACTATACGTGGTTAATGTATATAGCCCCTGTAATACTTTAGTGCACTTATTTTATATCTCTTTCTCCTATTACTGTTTTTACCCTCTTTAGGTCAGGGACTGATTCTTAATTATCTTTATATCCCTATAATTCAGCACAGAGGCGGTCTCATTGTAGGGATTCCATGTATGCTAGCTCAGTGCGTAAATAAATGAACAAAGAGGGGCGGGGAGAGGTTCAGAGGATAAACTGGTAAGAGTTAAAGGATTTCAAAGCTTTACCTGGTAGATATGTGCACTGGTGGTTACCACCCTCCGACTGATTCTTTGAAAACTGTCATTCCCATCAGGGCGTGGAGAACTGCAATGACGAGCATCCCTTCCCGGTTCTGTTTAGGAATCCTGCTATTAGCATACTACCTGGGGTTATATTATCTCCTCCCAATTAAATTCCATGTGATCTCATAGAAGAAATGAACAATAGCTCATCCTCTGAAAAAAGTTGCAAATTTGCATCTAAATTTATTCAGTAACCTTCACCAATATTTATTAGGTATTTATAATGCTCTGGGCACTATGCTAACCCACAAGGGGTAGAGGATTCTAAATCAAAATCCTCACAAGCCACTATCTAGTCTTTGAAGTTCCCAAGAAAAAATTCCAGAAAGAAATCTACTAGTGCCCTACATTTCAATTTCCCCCCTTTGGCTATTGATAGCTCAGCAGGAAATCTCTCCTTTGCCCTGGAAGGTATCTGGGTTTTTGGAAGAGTATGAACTTTGGAGGCAGGCAGATGAGTCTTTGAATCCCTCTTTACACTTGGAGCTGTATGGTAATTCACTCCATACCTATAAACATCAATTTCTTTATCAACAAAAATGATAATACCTATCATTAGTGGTTGTAGTAAGAATTAAAGGAGATAATGAACATGTGAAGTTATCTAGGAAATAACAGTGCTCAGAAAATGGTAGGTCTGATCAGTATTATTATTCTTTAGTATAGTTCAGAATCGTACAAGTAATTCTCTTCAGCAAAGCTTGTGACATATTTATCAGTGTGTAGCACTTGTCCATTTAGAACAGACTCGTTACATTAAACTCTTCCAGAGTGATAGGAATGGCTTGTTACATATTGTAAAGATACCTTGATGGAGAAGAGAACCTGGGAGAACACTAATGTTGCCACCATTACTACAATCCTGGGATTTCCTTCTTGGAGTCTTGGAACCACTTCTGGCTGAGCCCTTCTTCCGGGCTTTGCCGGCACTGGATGGATGGTGGTATGTCTTGGCGTCAAAGACAGCACAGACCATAGAAGTCAAAAAAGCTTAAGTTAAAAACTCATTTTTGCCACTTGCTATCTAACTGACCTTGAAAAAGTTACTTAAACATCATGTGGTAGACAGAAAAATGCCCACCTCTTCCCCAGTGCTGTCCATGTTCTAATCCCCGGAATGTGTAAATATGTTACCTTACATAGCAAAAGGGATTTTTCATTACTGATATAATTAAATTAAAAACTTTGAGATGGAGAGAATATTCTGGATCATCCAGGAAGGCACAATGTTATCACAAGTGTCCTTTTAAGAGGATACATAGGAGGACTCAGGGTCAGAAAAAGGACAAGTGTCAATAGAACTGGACTTTGGAATGATGAGCTTTGAAGATGGAGAAACGGGGCCGTGAGCCAAGGAATACAAACCTCTCTAGAGGCTGGAAAGGGTGAGGCCATGGATCCTCCCTTGAAGCCTCCCTCCAGAAGGAACACAACCCTGCCAACAAACGTTGTTGTTTGAAGCTAGTAAGTTTGTGATAATTAGTTACAGCAGAAGTAGAAAACTAATACACACCTCAAGCTTTAGTTTCTTATCTCTAAAATAATAATGCTATATAACAAATTCTTATTATGTCAGGTATTATTTTAGGCCTGGAAGATACAGCACTGAATAATACAAAGTCAGTGCCACAGGGAGCTTACATTATAGTGGATAGACGATAACAAGTACAAAAATATTTTGAAGTCGTACAAAGTTCTGTGGAGAAATAAAGCAAGGGAAGAGAGAGTGTGGGTGGGTGTGAGCAGGAGGATCTATTCTAGATGGGGTGTTCAGGGACTCTTTGCAGAAGGATACTTGAGTAGAGACCTGGAATAAGGCGCCAGCCTGGGGAAGATCAGCAACAAGCACTTCCCAGCGCGAGGAAATGCCATAGCCTGTGGTGCTTCCTCAGGCTGGGACAGGAACTACGCAGGAAGGCCAGTGCAGCTGGGGGCTGGGGGGGCGGTGGGGAGCGGCTAGGGGAGGGGGGTGGGGGGGTGACGGGAGCACAGTGGAGGCCATTCGAGATGTTTGCATTTCCTTTTAAATGCAAGAGGAAGTCTTGGAAAGAGGTCAACAGAGGCATAAGTTAAATTTAATTTAAATTAAAAAAAAACATGCTGGCAATTTGGTTTGGAGCTCAGAGGAGAGGTCAGAGCTCGAGGCTTTCGAGGCTTTCGTCCAGATAAAGTGAGTATTGAAGCTGCAGGACCAGACAAGCTCAACCCCGCACAGAGTGTAGGCAGAAAGTCTGGGCCTTTTGGGTCAGAGGGAAAGACAAGCTGGCAAAGGAGACCTAGAAGTAGGAGAAAACTTCAGAGAGTGGCTGTCTTGGAAGCCAAGGGAAGAACAGGCTTTGAGAATGAGGCTGGGATTGCCCTTGTCAGAAAGCCTCCCTCTAAGTCTTGTGTTAATGTTTAAAGATAACAACAGACACAAAGGTTAGGTCTCATAGAAAATCCTCCAAAATGATCATAGTACTTAATGTTAGTATTGATAAGTTACTTGAGTTCTCCTGATTGCTTAGAAACAATACCTTAGAGCAGACCCATCTTGCAGCTACCCAATTACTTTTTTTCTTACTTGAATGTCTTTCCTATTTTGTTCTTGCTGGTTCCCTTGTAATCATGTGTTCTACAGACAGTGAAGACCAGCCAACAGTAGGAAACAAGCACTAAATGGACTCTTTTTTATACTTGTGCAAGGGATAGCTCTTGAAAGACAACAGCAAGAGTTTAACAAAAGATGATACTTTGGTACAGCTAAGGAAAATACGATTTCCTAAAGTACCCTGCCTGTTCTGCATCATTTCCGTTATAAAATGACAGTAAAATCCCACATTACAGGACACAAACAATCGCAGTGGTAAGATCGGAAACTTCATTATGCATTTATTAACTAAAGATTTGAGCAAATGATTTCTAACCTCTTGGTATTGTGACAGCCTCTGATTTTTTTTTTTTTTTTTCCATCTGTCACTCTCTACTCTTTCTCCTAAGAGCTGTAGTGGGCTAGCTTTACTGTTTGAATTAAATATAATTTTGTTTTGAACATTCTGACACCACTTAAGATTATTGAAGATAGTTGCAGTGGGAATATCTAGGCTCAGAGGAAAAACAAGTGCACAATGGAGCCAGTGATTCATTTCAACTTGAGAGCACTTCTTAGGATTTGGTGTCATTTAAATCACTTTGAAGGCTCATCTCTTAATTAAGGGTTTCAGAACACTATTCTTGCCCTGTCCTAGCCTATGATGTAGGGGAGTCTGCTTTGCCCCAAATATGTAGATTCTCTTTCCAGCTCTGTCTGACACCCTCTTTCCCTGGGTCTCTGCATTCCAGCAGTTTTTTAAAAGTGCCCTCCAACCTCCTTCCTCAGGGCCTTTGCAAGGGATGCTTCCTCTCTGGGAGCTGATACAAATTGGTCCTCAGCATAGGAGCGTCGAGTCAAATAGTTAGGCTTTCCTGTGGCTCTAGGATCTGAGTTGAGGGCCCTTCGACGAGGCCCAGCAAACCTGTTAACATTCTGGCCAGTGTCATGGGATGGGACATGCGTCTCTGGGGAAACCACCCCCCCACCCCCATCTTTTGTGGCTCCAAACCACACTGGGTTGCCAGACATCACAGCCACGTGGAGCCTGCTGTTTGGGCCATTTAAGAGTTGCCACAATATCATGTTTAGCAGGCTTTCCCTTAGCATGGCACATAGCACATTTTAGACACTCAGCTAATATTCAAACACTAAATGTACCGATGCTCATGCTCTTTCACTGTACCTTACCTTCCTCATGTTCTCACTTCCCTCCTCACTCAGCTTAGTTTCTGTAATCCTTCATTATAATCAGTCTTCATCTATACCTTCACTTCCTTGCCTCTTTCCCCCTCTGTTTCAGATTTGTATGCTGTAATAACAAATTATCACAGACTTAGTGGCTCAAAACAACACCTCTTTGGTGTTGTTTTGAGCCACTGAGGGTCAGGAGTCCAATCACACGTTAGGCAAGTCCTTTCCTTGGGTCTTACAATCCTGCAACCAGCCAAGATGTTGGCAGGGCTGCCTTCTCATTTGAGGCATGGAGTCCTCTTCCAAACGCACACAGAATTCATTTCTTGTAGCTGTAGCGTGCATACTGGTTTGCTTCATAAAATGGATTGCTTCTTCAAAGCCTCAGGAGAGCATCTCTTGCTCAGGGAAGACCTAACCTTTCTCTGAAGGCTTAATTGATGAGTCAGGCCCATCCAAGATAATCCCTTTGGAAGAACTCTCAGTCAACTGATAAGAGACCTGCAAAATCTCTTCCCTCTACACATAATGTATGTAATCATGGGAGTGATATCCTATCATACCCACAAGCCCTGCCATACTACAGGGAAAGGGTATACAACAGGAGGCAGGGAATCTTGGGGGCCATCTTACTCTGTCTACCACACTGTTGTATGCATCCCCCGGAACACCAACCGCTACTTATATTTTACTCTTTACCTGAATATATATATTCACATGGTTGAGAAAAACACACAAACATATTGACTGATCTCACTTAAAATTCTTCACCAAAACTTAACCACTAACTTCAGTTGGGCCTTCAGGATTTCCAGTTATCCAGTTTAGTTGTTCTCTTCCTCCTCTAGAAGAACACTCTCCCCTAACACTCTACTACCCCTTCTCCCTGCTTTTTGTTTGTTTGTTTGTTTGTTTTTAGATTTTATTTATTTATTTGAGAGAGAAAGAGAGCATGAGAGAGAGCGTGAGAGAGAGAGCACAAGCTGGGGGCAGGGGTAGAGGGAGAAGCAGGCTCCCAAGGAGCAGGGAGCCCGATGTGGGACTCGATCCCAGGACCCTGAGATCATGACCTGAGCTGAAGGCAGCCGCTCAACCCACTAAGCCACCGAGGGGCCCTCTCCCTGCTTTTTAAAGTGAGACCTTAGCAGTAAGTGCCAGATGACCTTCACATGCTCCCATGGCCATACCTGTCGTCTTCCCTGCACCTGTGCCCACACACTCTGCTTGCCCTCCCATCCCACTGGATGAGCAGGGTGCATGCCCACCACAGGCCAGCCCTCCTTTAGGTTGCCCTGGATCCCTTCTCCTCACCCCTCGCCCATTTAAGGACCGTGCTCCTTTTTAGCCTCCATCATTCAATTTTCCTGCCTTAAAGGATCATTCCTTGTTTTGTACAAACAAGCTATAATTTCTCCCATCTTCAAAGCATCCCTCTCATGACCCCAGCTACAGCTCCACCATTTTCTATTCCCTTTTAGCAAAATTCCTTAAGAATTGTCAATAGCAGAGCATGCTAGGAGGCTGTTGCTTTCCCCAGGGGCTCTCTTCCAGGCTCGGTCCGGTGTCGGCATGGCCCGAGGATATCAGCGAGAACTTGCCCGCCAGAAAAACATGAAGAAATCCCAGGAAATTAGCAAGGGAAAAAGAAAAGAGGATAGCTTGACCACCTCTCAGAGAAAGCAGAGGGACTCTGAGATAATGCAACAAAAGCAGAAGGCAGCTAATGAGAAGAAGTCTATGCAGACGAGAGAAAAATGATGACTATTTGGAAAAACCTGGGTGTTATTGCCAACTAGGTGTATCATAAGCTCTAAGGTCAAAAATTTTGTGGAGCAAACAGTCATGTTATACCCTTATAAAACTATTTTAAACTTTACCTTTCAGACTGACTTAGTGTCATGTTTCAGAACCATTCTTCAAAGAATAAAACCATAACCATTAAAAAAAAAAAAAAGAATTGTCAATAGTAAATCTGTCTCACAGAGCTGTCTATACTTCCTTTCCTCCATTCTCTCTCGAATCCACTTCATTAGATACCATCCCCACCATTCCCTAGTCACAGTTCTTGCCAAAGTCATAAATGGCCTCTTTTTTTGCCAAACCCAGTGGTCAATTCTCAATCCTCATCTTACTTAAGCATTTCACACAGCTGAGCACCCCCTCCTCCTTCAAATACTGTCTCTAAGTGGTTTTCAGGATACCACCCTCTACTGCTTTCCTATTTCAAGATATAGATATCCAACAGTTAAATGCATTAAAGGAAGGTACAAGAGACTATGTATACAATGCTACTGTTTGTGTAAAAAATATGTATTCTCTTGTAAATGCACAAAATATATCTGTGAGGAAGCACAGAACATTGGTTACTTCTAAGACGGGGAATCTGGGTCCTTTTGTATCTTTTGAATTTTTCACCACGTGACAATACTCAAACTAAATTAAATTAGAAGCACAAAACTTGTATCATATGAGTTGGTTGTCAGAACTCGTGGCCAATTGGCAGCTGCTGCAAATGTCTTGGTGCCACCACCCTCTCTGCTGGGCTCATAGGTGGCCACAGCCACAGAGCACTGTGACATCCTCCACGCTCCCCTGTCCCTGAGCTATGACAATGAGATTCTGGTGTGGAATATACTTTTGGGAACAGGGCCAACTAAACAATTTAATTTATTAGTAAAACGATGTCAAAGGCAAACGATGCTCACAAATCCATTTTTGCTTGTGGGAAAAAGCACAGAACACAGAATTACATGGAGCAAGAGGAGGTCACAAATTTGACATAGTCCTTAAATTGTTGTAATGCCAGAGAAATGGAAGATGGGGGTGGGGGGGGAAGTCCACCTAAGAAGGACAAAGAAGATAGAACAATTTGATTAAGATGCACTTGAAAGAAACCTTGGGACTATACTAATTTTTAATTTTTTTCTAGGAGACAGTGTTATTTATGGCCAGAAGTTTTATTTAAGAGTTTTTTTTTATTTTTAATTTAATTTTATTTTTTTAAAAGATTTTATTTATTTATTTGACAGAGAGAGACACAGCAGGAGAGGGAACACAAGGAGGGGGAGTGGGAGAAGGAGAGGGAGAAGCAGGCTTCCCGCTGAGCAGGGAGCCTGATGCGGGGCTCAATCCCAAGACCTGGGATCATGACCTGAGCCCAAAGGCAGACGCTTAACGACTGAGCCACCCAGGTGCCCCTATTTAAGAGTTTTATAAAGGCATAATATTTTTATTATTTGTTGTCCACAAACTGTGTCAATGTTTTGTTCCTTATTTCCCAGCTAAAACATTGTTTTAACTCACAAAAACAAATACATTTAAATTCTTCAGTATTGTTTTCTATTATGGAAATGATGCTAGTGGTGTTAAGGTGAATGTGTATGTGTGGAATATGTGTGTGTATGGGGGGGTAAAGGCGGAAATTCCTTTTTAAAAATTAGTAAATGTCTAAATGAGTCCTGGGAAGTTTTTTTCTTATTTGGTTCCTATACAAATATTCACTTCTCTTCTTCCAGCCTTCCAAATTATCCTTCTATCTATTCCTTTTTTGTTTTTTATACTTGGGGGATGTGAGAATAAAATGGCCATTTCCTTATTTACCTTACAGCCCTCTTTGTTGACCCTAAATCCTCAAGCTCTTTTAAGTTTTGTTCATTTTCTTATTTATTTATTTAGTATCTAGATAGTGAGGAGTTTGGGGAGATGTCATATTTTAATACCCAGAATGCTAGAATGCCATGTTCATATCCATAGATTTGTTAGAGCAATTTAAATTTGAGGTTGTATTAATACATGCATGGGGCCAATGGGGAGGACTAGGATAGTCTTCTCCTGTTGACTTGGTAATACTCAGAATATGTTGTCCTCCTGTGAGACCCCTCTTGAGAAAGTTAGAGGCATTAAGAAGAGGAGAGAACATGATACTTGCCTTCAAATATTTTAAGGGTGAGGATGAGGACAAGAGTTTGGCTTTGTGGTAAATACCAAGTGGTAAAATATGGACCAAGTGTTGTTGCAGGAAGGTGCAGGGATTTCGGCCCAAGGGTGCATGAAGATACAGGAAAACAGTTTCTTTCCGAATGTCTGAATCCCCTAGGGATGGAATTGGCCATCTGGGGAGAGGGCACACGCTATTTCTGAAGGTGGTCCACCATTTTCAGATGGATGATTGGAAAAGATGACATTTCACATCTCTTCCATTTCTTTTTATGTTCTAGGACCTTTGATGAGTCTTGAATTCTTGAGACTCTGATAAAAGCTATCGGCTCTCTCCCCAGAAACAAATATATGTATGATACCATTTCCTCCTGCAGTCGATGTACAATGTGGAGAGAGAGAGAACAGCTCCAGGGGAAGAACTCCTAGGTCTCCAAAGATGAAATTTTGGAAATTACTGTTCTGAGTTATTTCTTGCTTATAGCGGGTTTGAATAATTAAAGGCTTCATCAGAAACCAAGGATGCTTTTTCAAAATGCTTCAAGAAATAGCATTTTCCTCCAAATTCATTTAAACACAGCATATAGATCTTTGAAATTAATTTGTTTTTATGGGTTTTGTAAGAAATAGGTCAGAAATAATAACAGATTACATGTTTATTAATTCGAAAGCCTTTTTTTACAAGCATGATTATAAATTCAGCTGAATTTCAGTGCTAACTATAGATTAGTTTACAATGCATAACTTTGCCTATTTTCGTCTTTGGTCTTTTCGAGAATCCCATGACTCAGGCAGATTATTCATAACCACTTTACTTTACAAATGACTGAGCTTCAGAGAACTTAACTGGGTGCCTTGAGATCAAAATTAGAGAAATATGTATGTAATAAAGGGTCAGTTATAACTGGATTCAATTCCTCATCTGATGTGTGACCTTAGAGAGCTCACTGTTTCTATAGCTCAGTTTCCTCATTTCCAAAGTGGGGTAATGGTACCATTAACCTTCTAGAGGTGTTCTCAACCTTTAGATGAGATTTATGGTCTTACGTATTGGTGAGGCATGTGTCTTGAGAGTGAGAGCCAAGCAGAAGCCATATCCCCTTTCCCAACCCAGCCTCAGAAGGCACATTTCTGCTGCATTATTGTTATGGTCATAGAACATTAGAAGCGAGTCACTATGGCTGCCTGTATTCAAGGAGAGAATTAGCCTCCATATTTTTATGGAAGTTTTTAAAACCATCATGTCCTCCAAGCCTCCTACCCTCTTTCTTAATTAATAACATCGGCAAATTATTGTAGATGTGTTGTTGGGGGAAGCAGGTGTACAAAAGGATAAAAGACTATCTCTGCTCTCAGGGAGATTACAACCTAGTTGGGAAAGATAATGTTTTCCTAAGAAAAGATAACCAAGGATATCTTTGGAGTAAAAAGTTCCAAATGGTAAATTGTGCTTGAAGTGAGGAAACCGGTAGCTCTAGCTCTCGTCCTACCACTCACAAGCCACATGACAGTGACAGACTCCATTCAGGGGCCCTGGATTTCCATTTTTTATCGGGCATATGGAGGTGGGATGGGGCTCGTGTGGACACTGGAGAGACCTCTGCTACTTCTTTCGTGTTCCTCTAAGCAGTAAATCTGTGAAAGAGGGTTAACTTTAATTTACGAACTTCTTAAATTTACCAAGTATATTGTACATGCAAGGTGCCCTGTGAAGTGCTGTAAGTAAATGAAGTCATAGGAATTTCATGAACAGGTACATCTATATTATTCCATATATTGTATATATATATATTGTATATGTAGTATTGTATATTGTATATGTAGATCCCAGGATCCTGGGATCGTGACCTGAGCCAAAAGCAGATGCTTAACCGGCTGAGCCACCCAGGCGCCCTAGACATGGATTTTAGACTGCACATGGGGTCGGCACTCTTAACCCCTGTGTTGTTTAAGGGTCAACTATATATAAAATGAATGTATAAATTTAACAATCATGTTAAATAGTGTCTTCATCAACTGACACACTTTGGGGGTAATGAACACGTACTGTGTCCAGTAAAAGGTATACACAGTAGGCAGCAGACTCGGTTATAACTGCTTCTCTCATTACGTAGTTTCGGCACGTTACTTATGCTCACTGATCCTTAATAATCACTTCCACAGAATGACAGCCCTGAACTACTTTACAAGTTTCCTTCAAACTCTTAAAAAAGCACCGATTTAATGACTTCTGGTTTTTGTTGTTGTTGTTTTTTAATAACTGTGTGTGATTCCAAATACATGTGTTAAAATATTCTGCATTCTAACATTTATTGAGTGTCCATGGTGTACATGCTTGAATGTGTTAAGAATGTCCTTTAAATAAAATTTTCTATTGGACACTTTAGGAAACAAAAAGAGGAAACCTATCTTATAAGAGTAGCTCTGTACTGCACTCAGATTTTTTTTTATATTACAAAGTACATCATATATATCTACAAAATAGTTGTGCCTTGCCTTATGTGTCCTTGGCCATTATGAAAGTCTTTCATTGGGTACAGTTCTGATTTTTTCTATCTCTTGGGCTTCTCTGTTCTTGTCCTTTTAAGGTCCTTCTCTGGCCTGTTACAGCACTTCTGGGCCCCAGCCCAAAGCCTTCTTGATGGGTAAACATTATATTCCCATATAAGAGGGATGAGACTGAATCTTAGCAGGCAGCGCTGCTGGGGAAACTATCTATTAGGTCCAGGCAATCTGCACTTTAGGAAAATTGCTTAATTATACTAAATTAGAGAATGACCCATTCCTTATAGCCTGGCAGAGAGAAGCCTGGCCTGCCTAGATTTGCAAAGAGGAGGATAAATTACAGTCTATACCCATTACCTTATTTAATCCTTAAACAAGCTTATAGGATGAGTAACATAAGGAACAAAAAGGCTAAGTAACTTCATTAGAGTAAAAAATCTAGTAAGGGGCAGGGGCAGGAGCTGAAGTTAACTGCTGGGGCACAGATCTGTCTGGCAATGGAACGTAGGCAGGTTGGGGAAGGTTCTGGTATCTGGTGGCCTGTTCCAGGGCTAGTCTAATCTAGCATGCAGCAATGGGGCAGAAAGAACTACAGAGACAGTTCAGAAAAGAAAATATCAGAGCTTGGCGACAAGGTGGGAAAGGAGATGAAGGAAGGGGAAGCATCGAATGACTGCACATTAAAATCTGCTGGGCGGAAATGTGAGTGTCACTGATGTGCCTGAGGAGTCTTAGCTCCTTGACATGTAAATAGGAATTTTTTTCCCCCCAAAGCTACCAACATTAAACCAACATTTCCTGCTGGCTAACAGATTCCTTTAACGACATTTCAGGCCTAGTCAGTACGTTTTCCATCAGTTTTAGAATTAACAAAATCTTATTTCAATTACTGTCTGGGCCAGCTTCACAGGCTGTGTGCAGGGCCCAGTGCAGCCATCCAGGGCCACATTTTCACAAGGGTCCCAGGGCTTGGAGCCTAATACTCTCCAGCTGCCATCTTGACATCCTTAACAATGTTCTCTTTGGACTTGTGTTTTGTAAATGCAGTCTGATGGAGCAGTGGAGCGGGCACTGGGGGCTTGGAGCCTCAGTCCCACGTGGATCTCCTTCTGCTACTTCCTTGGGACAGGTTCATAGCTGACCACTCCTCCACCCCTTAGAGTCCCAGGCCCATGCATACACTCCCCTCCCTTCCTCCACCCAGTGTCCCCAGTGGGGGCCTTGTGGGGTCGGCACCCCCACAGTCTCTGCATGGGCACAGCTGGGGTGGTCCCTGCCTGGGTTAACAGCACCATGCTGTGTTGGGTGGGCAAGCAGCTGGAGGGAGCCGCTCACCACTCCTCATTCAGGGGCCTGGTGCATCCTAGCACTGAGGTCGCAACATCTTTGGGGATCCAGCAGCTTGTTGGAAGGGGAAGCGGAGCTGTCCGCTGCAAGTCCAGCATGCCCCCCCTCGGGGCCCCTGAAGCCTGCAAGGGTCCACACATGGCCTGTGTGTATCCCTGTGCCTGAGGGAGAGTGACATTGGACAAGAATAAAAAAAACCCACTGACATGTTGAGAGACCATGAATGAAAGGAAAAAGCTTTAAATTTGAGTATCTTCAAGGATGAATTTTCTTGTTTCTAGGATGAGGAGCCTCATGTTTTCATTTTGCACCGGGCCCTGGAAATTGTGTGACCGGTCCTGATTATTACGTTTTAATCATCTTAACCTCAAACTCCCATCTCATGTTCAACTCAGAGTGTTCCCGCCGCCTCCCCCTGCCCCCTCCCAAGCTTGCTTCTCCAGTGTTGGGATGGAGAAGGGCAAGAGTATCTGGTGGACATGCTGGGACAGCCCCATGTCAGTGACTTGGTGAGGTTTTTGTCTGCTTTCTGTTTCATGCAGTAGTCCCCCCTTATCCACTGTTTCGCTCATCTGTGGTTTCCATTACCCAGGGTCAACTGCGATCCAGAAGCAGGTGATCCTCCTTCTGACATCTGGTCAGAAGGTCAAGAGCAGCCTAACGCTATGTCACAGCACCTACATCATTCACCTCACTTCATCTCATCACATGGGCAGTTGATCATCTCACACCATCCCAGGAAGAAGGGTGAGTAGAGTACCGAAGACATTTTGAGAGAGAGAGAGAGCATATTCACTTAACTTTTATTACAGCGTATTGTTATAATTGTTCTATTTTATTATTAGTTGCTGTTGTTACTCTCTTCCTGTGCCTAATTTATAAATTAAAATTTACCATATATATGTATGTACAGGAAAAAACATAGTATATAGTGGGTTTGGTACTATCTGCAGTTTTAGGCATCCACTGGGGGTCTTGGAACATATTCCCCATGTATAAGGGGAAACTACTTGTAATTGGTTTTGCAATTTGCCCACTTGGGGTGGGAAGGCAGAGGCCCCTTCCCAGCCTGCTGATAAGGGACCCAATCCCAAGGAGCTTTTCTAGGTAATAATAGTCTCTTTCAGGACCTGGCTGCCACATTTGTTGATGTCTAGTTGCCAGTTACACGAAACATTCATCTGAAACAGGCAGCACTCTGTTGACCAACCAAGGCCGGACTCTGTCCTCTGTGGTCCTAACTCTGGAGCCTAAAGGCATAGGTAACCAGTATCTCGTGTACCTCTAGGAGAGTACTTGGCTCCTCTCTGCCATATTAGTTCTCCCCTGTGCTTTAATAGCTCTGGGGCAGACTGGCCATTCTGGTGTCTCAGAGGACATCCAACTGGGATGGGAACAAAGTACCATTGTCCCCAACTCTTGGTTTCACAAAAACTTCAAAAACAAGTCTCTTGAATTTAGAGCACAGTTTCTGAGACAGAAACCAATCAAAAAAGGATGTTAATGGAAGAGGATGGCCTCTCCTTACAAACACCAAATTCCTATTTCCCTCCCCACCCCCCAAAGAGCCCTGCTTCGGGGTCTTAGAGTTCCC
>NC_138374.1:119978431-119995106 GCF_054177405.1 Leptonychotes weddellii
TTTATTTTTTTTATTTTTATTTTTTTATTTGAGAGAGAGAGAATGAGAGACAGAGAGCATGAGAGGCAGGAGGGTCAGAGGGAGAAGCAGACTCCCTGCTGAGCAGGGAGCCCGATGCGGGACTCGATCCCGGGACTCCAGGATCATGACCTGAGCCGAAGGCAGTCGCTTAACCAACTGAGCCACCCAGGCGCCCCAATGGTACCGTTTTAAATTCTTATCAATTCTGATGAGGATGAAGGAAGTGGTAGCTTTTGTAGAGTGGGTGGAAATAAAATGGGGAGAGAGAATGTCAGGAATGAATTTTTCCAGATAAAGAAAAAAATAGCATCATATTAAAAAAATTTTCATCAAAACATTTTGCTCAAAATTGACTTGAATTTTCTGGTGTAATCCACTTTTAAAATTTTATACACAGACTTAGAAAATAGGGACCATAGGATGCAAATAGTTCATCACCTGTTTCGTTTATACAAATATATTTTTTTCTAAAACACATTTTTTAAATGGATAGTCTTCCATTTTATGAAATAGCCACAGTGTGTTTAATTAGTCCTCTACTGAACATTTTATTTCCAAGGCAGTGATTTTTTTTTAGTGACTTTAGCTGATGGAATAAACTTTTACTTTTTAATTTTAGTTTTTTAAAATTCCAGTATAGCTGGGGCACCTGGGTGGCTCAGTCGTTAAGCGTCTGCCTTCGGCTCAGGTTATGATCCCGGGGTCCTGGGATCAAGCCCCGCATCGGGCTCCCTGCTCAGCGGGAAGCCTGCTTCTCCCTCTCCCACTCCCCCTGCTTGTGTTCCTGCTCTCGCTGTCTCTCTCTCTGTCAAATAAATAAAATCTTAAAAAAAAAAAATTAACAAAAAAATTCCAGTATAGTTAATGTACAGTGTTAGACTAGTTTCAGGTGTACAATATAGTGATTCAGCAATTCTATACATAATTCAGTGCTCATCATGGTAAGTGTACTTTTAATCCCCTTCACCTATTTCGCCCATCCCCTCACCTACCTCCCCTCTGGTAACCACTATTTTGTTCTTTATAGTTAAGAGTCTTTTTTTGTTTGTCTCTTTTTTTTCTTTTTTCATCTTCTTTGTTTCTTAAATTCTACATATGAGTGAAATCATATGGTATTTGTCTTTCTCTGACTGACTTATTTCTCTTAGCATTATACCCTCTAGATCCATCCATGTTGTTGCAAATGGCAAGAGTTCGTTCTTCTTTACGGATGAGTAATATTCCATTGTGTGTGTGTGTGTGTGTGTGTGTGTACCACCTCTTCTTTATCCATTCATCTATCTATGGGCACTTGGGCTGCTTCCATAATTTGGCTATTGTAAATAATGCTGCTATAAACATTGATCTTGAATTAGTGTTTTCCTATTCTTTGGGTAAATACCCAGTAGTGGAATTACTAGACCATAGGGTAGTTCTATTTTTAATTTTTTGAGGAACCTCCATACTGTTTTCCACAGTGGCTGTACCAGTTTGCATTCCCCTCATGAGAATTCCTTTTTCTGCACCTCCTCGCCAACACTTGTTGTTTCTTGTGTTTTCTATTTTAGCCATTCTGACAGGTGTGAGGTGATATCTCATTGTGGTTTTGATTTGCATTTCCCTGATGATGAGTGATGTTGAGCATCTTTTCACATGTCTGTTTGCCATCTGTGTGTCTCCTTTGGAGAAATGTCTATTCATGTCTATTCATTTTATATTATCAGAACTGTATACTTCCTCATTAAGTGGAAAAGCAAACCAGAGACAAATCTGCTTTAGACTCTCAGATTCTCTTACTGTAATCGAACCATGAAACTTAAATTTAAGTGTAAAAAGAAAGGCAGGGCAGTGACATTTTGACTTAAATTATGCACAGTGCCAAACAAAGTATCATGAATAAATAGGCTGGATTCATATTGTTTGGTTACAGGATTTCCTTTGTCAGTGAATGAAATTGGTAAAAGTACATTTGCATTTCAGAACAACAAATTTACTAAGTTGTTATGTTCTTGATGAAATGCCTCGAGTGATGGAGACCCATGTTATTTAAAAGTACAGTTTTGTTTTAAAATTATCCAACAAACATGTGCTTCCACCAGCAGAATTTTCTATTCCAAGACTTCTGAGGCAAAGGAAATTGGCATAATCCTTATTACTATAGTAAAATTAAAATAATGCCACATTAAGTCATAATACTAAGCAGTTAGTGATTCCTAGAAAATGATTTTTCATTAGAAAAAACCAACAAATGACATTTAATCAGTAGCTTTTTTGGTAAGTCATTCATTGCTAAGAAAATTTGAGAAATACCACTTGGTTTGAAAGTCAGTACAAATACCACCAGCATTCAGGCCCTCGGATATTCTAGGATCTGAGATGTGCCCCCTGCTCTGGTATTCCATTGGGGTGTCTTACAAGTTCTTGCTTATAGATTGAGTAGCATGCCCCTGAACAATCTCTATGGTCCCTTCTGTTCTAAGAACAGAAAGAGGCATACTACATAGGTAGGCCTGCTGTCAAGGGTATTGCATTCTTATGATCTTGAACTTTTCAGAACACCTACACACATGCATGTGCACATGAATGCACACACACACACAATTTAAAATAAAATATCAAAGACTTTGATTCCAAACTCAGCTATACCACTAACGAGCTATCTTAGAGTTCATCTTCGTGTGCACTAGTTTCTACATCTGTAAAATAAGGGGTTAAACTAGACCAGATAGAGATTCATAGACTTTTAGTACTGGAAGTTACTCTGTGGAATCAATGCAATCCCTGCACTTTTCAAGTAAGAAACTGTACACTAGATTTGTCCAGTGGGAACCCAGAGTAAGGGCCACAGCTCAAGTTCATTTATTTTTTTTTTAATTTTTATTTTCTTTAGAGAGGGGGGAGGAGCACAGGGAGAAGGAGAATCTGAAGCAGGATCCACACCCAGTGCTGAGCTTAAGAGTCAGAGGCTTAACCGGCTGAGCCACCCAGGTGCTCTGCTCAAGTTCATTTAATACTCAAATCATGTGTGCTTTTACCTGACACTCTCTACAGCTATTTTGCTCTAAAACTTATGAATTTATGATCCGCTAAGCTAGGGTTTACACTATGAACTAGAATCCCGCAAATCTGTCACGTGTTTATGGTTGCTCACAATCGGCAATCAGTTACCCAGTTTTGAGTGCTATTTGGACAGGAGAAGATTGTTTTGGTCTTTATCCTGGCAGAATAAATATAAACCATCATCTATCTTTCTTGAGTTCTATGTGCTTGCTCTCAGACTCAATCCTGTGGCTTAAAGCAAGGCCAAAAATAGTAACACAGAAAAATAGACACAAAGAAGTGGTAACAAGGGGGATAAGCAAATGATTGTAGAGCAGCCTATGCTGTTTATTAGATTCAAATCTTAAAATAGGAACAGAGATAATCTTTTGGACACAGTCTTACTTTGAAATAAAATATATTATTTCAAACATCAGCCAGCCTTGGGGCTAATGTTAATTCAGCTCTGCAACAGGTTACTTTGTAGATGACATAGTGTATCAACAGATGTGCCGCAACTGTGACCCATGTTAGGATAGTAGTTGCTCCTTCTCTGGAGGCTAAGGCTCCTTCGAGTCTTAACTTGTAGATGGTGGTAGAGCCTTCCTCAGAGGCTGCAAGGTGGGAGGCCAGGGAGGATTCTCTGATCCCAGTCATTTTCTCTGATGTAGTTGTTGTCGGGTGGATTAGGTGTTACTATCAGCCAGAAGCAACAGTACAACATAGAAAGTCGGAGTGGGGACGTGAGAAATAGCAGACAGCTGAGAACTAGAGGTTGTTTGGTCACGCAGAAATTCACTCAGAGTTCTGTCCCAAGCCAGGGGGTGGAGCTTTCTTTTCTGTTTGTTTCTTCATCACTGACCGGGCATTTCTAGCAGAGTTCCTGGACAAGTTTATTCAAGGGCTGAGAAAGTAGGATTACCCCACTCCCATGTACTGATGAAGCTGGCGTGTGACTTTTCCTCCAGTTCACTCAAGGATGGGAAGGGTCACTGGAGCTACCAGAAAATTCTTGGAGGAAGTGGACCACCTCTCAGCTCCTTATATCATGATGCTGTGGCAACACGCCACAGAGGAGGGGTCAGTAAACTTTCCATAAAGAGCCAAATAGTGTTTTTGCCTTTGCAGGCCATACAGTCTCTGCTGAAACTATACAGTTCTACTGTTGTTAGCCGAAAGCAACCCCAGACAACAAATAAATGACACAGTGTGGCCGGGTTCCAACGACATTTAGTTTACAACAGGAGGGCGGGGGATGAATTTGTAGTTTGCCGATCCCTGCCAGAGAACACAGACCCATTTCACATCTGCTGTGCATGTAGGTGGTGCTATTTCCTCCTACTCAGATAGAAATCTTGGGATGGTCTTAAATGCCTTTTTCTTTTTTATTTTTCCGATGTAATCATTCATCAGTATTATTGATTTACCTTCTTAATCTCTTTTTTTGTCATCTCCTCCAAGGCCTTTTTGATCAACCTAGCGAAAGCATGTTCAACCCTTTTATTTCCATCTCATCACACTGTGTATTTCCAGAAGAACTCAGGTTACAGCCTGAAATTACCTAATTTATTTGTTTACTTGTTTATTATTTATCTCCCATACTGAAATGGAAACTCCTGGGGACTTTGTCTCTCTTCTTTCCTGCTGTAGAGCGGTGCCTGGCATAAGGCAGGCTCAGGAAATACTTATTAAAAGAGAAAGGACCCCGAGCCAGTCCCCCTGCCTTTAATTTCCCACATTATTCATTTCATCTTTCACATGAAATCTAGAGTTATTGAATCAGTCAGGGCCTTATAGAAAGAAGATGGCATGCTTAAAAATAGGATAAAAAAGAAGGGCTAAACAGAAGGGCTGTTTATAAAAATGTGTGCACATGAGGGAAATGAAGCGGAGCAGTGGGGCTGTTAACTGTCCACAGGTCTGAAGTGACAAATTAGGGAAGTGTTACAAAAGCCTGAAAAAAGGGTCCTATAGAGAGACCTACTGTCTTAGCTTGGGCTGCCATAACAAAATAGACTGGGTGGCTTAAACAAGAGAAATTTATTTTCTCACAGTTCTAGAGGCTGGAAAGTCTCAGATCAAGGTGTCACCCAATTTTGTTTCTGGTAAAATCTCTCTTCCTGGTTTGCAGATGGCCTCCTTCTTACTGTGTCCTCACATGGAAAGGGGAGAGAGAGATAGAGGGAGAGAGACAGAGTGCTCACGAGAGAGCAGGTTCTCTGACATTTCTTTTTATAAGAACACTAATCCTATTGATCAGGACTCTACCCTTATGACAGCATTTAACCTTAATTACTTCCTTACTCCAGATACAGTAGGAGCTTCAACATACAAGTTTGGGCAGTGGGGACACATTTCAGTCTCTAACACTCATCATGGCAGGAATTGTGTCCTTTGGTCATGAGAGGCAACCAGCCAGAGACAGCTCCCACGATGGGAGCAGAAGACTACATGCCCTCATCTCACTCTCATTCCTTTGTCAAATCTCCTGCTAGGACTGCAAGAACTGAACTGCAGCCTAGAAGGCAAAGGAGACAAAAGATATAACCCATTGGGAAGAGCCTCTTGGATCTGCAGTAGTAAACACGACATCTGGTACCATCATTCCTTTGGCCCCTTAGCATCCATTTCTTTTTGTGGGAAAAGTTTGTGTCTGTATCACAGGGAACACACAAAATCTCATCAGCTACTGAATCATCATGGGGTGATGTCAATTCAGTCATACTTGTGTCCAGAACAAAACACTAGTAATTACTGGGTTTCTTCATATAAGGCAGCAGGGGAAAAAAGGCAAAAGAAATAAAAAGGAACACGAACAGGAGTTGATACAGTACCTACATCTGGACATGGACGCAGCATAGATTGGTAATCAGAGCTTCCTTCTTCTGTCACACGTATTTTCACGTTCTCCTTTCTCTCTGCTGGTACTGTGGCTGGACAGAAGTTCTCTCTTGATAAGATTATCTAAATTTCATTCTTCTAAGATCCTCAAATGGATAAACAAATCAATCCTAGGCTTTTATTTTGAGGTTTGTTTCCTGGAGTAATTTTTGGTACTATTAACATATGTAGCAGGAAACATATGGCAACTCAAATGAGCGCATTCAAGGAGAACTTAATAAAGGGTATGGTGAGGTATGGGCAAGACCCAAGCTGTAGTTTTGGCATTCCCTGAGCCACTAGCGGGAGGGATTCTTTAGGTCTAGGCTTGAGAGGGAGAGATTCTTTCCTGTAATCAAGAATGAGAGGGTCTTGTGGAGAACACATTCTCAGAGGAACTCTTTCTTGTCTTGGGTGGAGAGGCAGAGCCATCCTGAAGTGACCCTGCAGGAGGGAAGATGAGGGAAGTACTCTTACTGCACTCTCCTCTCTTTGATACTATTGGGGCTCCTCACTGGTCAAAACCACATGGAAGTGAGAAACCAAGAAAACCTGTTGATGTGGTCCAAACATAGTGGCCTCTTGGGGCAGAGAAATAGGTAGAGGAAGGTGAGAGGGGACCCTGAAGGGCAAATAAAAGATCTCTGGCATCATTATATTCTTGAAACGCAAGCCAAGTGATTCTTAAGATCTCACCTTTGATGGCTTCCGATTGTCTACAACACAAAATCCAAAGGATTTTGATACCTAAATCTTCCCCCAGTCTCTCCTCATCACAGTTGCCCTACCTTGGCTTTCCTATCTTTCCCAATCCATGCTACTCTTTGCACCATGTACTTTGTATTTGCTCTCCTTTGTACTCACACTCAAAGGCACTTCTCCATCTGTTCTTAAAATTCAGTTTAAAATTCTGTCCTTCTGGGAAGCTGTCAAGTATACATCCATCTGTAGTTCCTTCTCTTCTCCCACTGTACTTATTCCAGATGTATTATACTTTTCATGAATGTAACTTACTGTATTTACGATTTGCATTCCTTACTCCAAATACAGTAAGGGCATCAACAGACAAACTGCTTTGACTATGTCCTTTCGTTCTCATAGGAATCCAGCAATATGACTATTTGTATTCCTCTTGATAAAAATAAGAATCTGAGTGCCAGAGAGATCTATCCATAAACATCTTACCCAATGATGAAGTTAGCATAACTAATGGTGGAACATTTGGATGCGGTGAGCCTCCTGATGTGATGAAACGTGAGGTACAGATCATCTCCCACGGATTCTTGCCAAAATGTGTAGATGGAGATGTAGCAGCTATAACAACCACCAAATAAAATGTGTAATCTTTGATGGGATCCTTGTTTGCTCAAAGTCATAAAGCATGCAGCAGCTGAGTCACAAGTCAAGCTTATCTTTGCCCGAGATTGTAGAGATGTGGTCCGTGTCCCAGCCATATCCCGTATGCTCTTGGCACTTACTGTTCTCATCTCTACCAGATCTTCTGTGTCAAAGGCTTCTGCTTCAAGCACCTGAGACTCTCTTCCTGAGGGCTTTTTTTTTTTGGCCCATGCCTGGGGCAGTCCAGAAGGGGTTTGAGAGTTAATGGCCCTGGGAGTAGCCCCTAGCAAATAAAGGAGAAAGTTTGAAGACTAAATGTTTCAGCTTCCTCTTCTGGGTAAAAAACTCTTATGACAGGTCTCCACCATTTCCCAGAGCTGGCCAGTGGAATTTATTCCCCATTTACAGAATTCATCTTCTCTTTAATGCACGCTATATGGACTCCTTCCCTCCCCATCTCATTTCCCCACTGCACCAGCAGAGCTTCCTGGAATCACTTTCCAAATTACACCACTAACACTCAACATTCTTTTTCCTGGGATCTGTTTCTGGAGGAACCCAGCTTAAAACGGTTGTCGAGACTTGCTCTTTCCATTAGACAACAGGGCCACCTTCATTCATAGCATTGGGTTTGCAGGGATTGGGTTTTGCAGCCACACAAACCTAGACCTTCCCCCTGGCTTTTCCACTCGCACATTGCTTGACGTTAGGCCAGTCAACCCTTTGAGTCTTAGCAGTCTCATTGGTGAAATGGATTAATAACAGAGTCCCTCTATTGACACCCTTTCAGCTTATGAACTTTCATAGGCATAATGACTCTCGTTACTCTTGGTTCTGTTTCTGGCACCTCTGCAAGTTCATAAAATAGGTCAAGCTAGGTAAGAACAGAAGTAACTCACGACAAGACATCAGGGATGGCTTGAATAAAGTCATTTTGTGCTTTTGCCTCTAGAACATGATGCACTGGTGAGTCAAGGAGTTTCTGAGCCTCTGGGGGTAGAGATAGTGTGAGGATGACACATAATCGTGTGAAGAACACAGCCTCCTGCCTGACAAAGGAGGTGCCCAGTAAATAAGAGCCTTTGTGGTTACAAGTCTGTCCCTAGATTTTAGGTTCTTGGGTGGCAGGAACAGTGCTTTCTTCATCCCTAATCTTTCCTTGTAGTAGTTGTGCAAAAGTGAATAAGGCAAATTTTATTTTATTTTATTTTATTTTTTTTGAAGATTTTTTATTTATTTATTTGAGAGACAGAGAATGAGAGAGAGCATGAGAGGGAGGAGGGTCAGAGGGAGAAGCAGACTCCCTGCTGAGCAGGGACCCCGATGCGGGACTCGATCCCGGGACTCCAGGATCATGACCTGAGCCAAAGGCAGTCGCTTAACCAACTGAGCCACCCAGGCGCCCGTGAATAAGGCAAATTTTATACTCTGCAACTTTCTTTTCATAATATATTTGCATTATTCATGATATGTCACACAAATCAAGTAACCAGCAGCACATTGTACTGGGAGCCCACTTACCAAATGTAATCGTATTCATTTTTCACAATGTGCTTGTAGCAAACTGTCCTCTTTCATTTCTCTCATTATCACATCATTGGGATTGTTTTAATTCATCCAGTCCTTTCCATACTGTCATTCATGGGAGTTTTCCTTTACTGATTCTAGCCTTTGGATCTCATCTTTTTTTTTTTTTTTAAGATTTTATTTCTTTATTTGGGGGAGAGAGAGAGAGAGTGAGCGTGAGCAGGGGGGAGGGTCAGAGGCAGAGGGAGAAGCAGGCTTCCCGCTGAGCAAGGAACGCAACGTGGGGCTCAATCCCAGGACCCTGAGATCATGACCTGAGCCACAGATGCTTAACCGACTGAGCCACCCAGGCGCCCCTGGATCTCATCTTTAAACAATCAACTTGGTCTTCTTTGTCTTCCTTAACCCACTGAGACGATTTCTGGAGTTTGAGATGTTTTTGTTTTGTTTTGTTTTTTTAAAGATTTTATTTATTTATTTGACAGAGAGAGAGACAGTGAGAGACGGAACACAAACAGGGGGAGTGGGAGAGGGAGAAGCAGGCTCCCCACGGAGCAAGGAGCCTGATGCGGGGCTCGATCCCAGGACCCTGGGATCATGACCTGAGCCGAAGGCAGACGCTTAACGACTGAGCCACCCAGGCGCCCCTTTGTTTTGTTTTTTTTTGCTTTGCATATTACTGATTTCATCAAGTTTTCAACTCCAGTAAACAGTAGGTATAACGACTAATAACATGTACATACTAATAACGTATTAAAACTATAATTTAATGATATTACCTAACGACTGTCAACTATTTAGCATTTCTTATTCTTTTCTTCAACAAATTTTGATTGTCAGGTCTCTTTTCTTATTCTTAAACTGGCTCATTTTATTATTTTGCTCCTTTCATCAGGTTAATTAACTGTATAAATACAATGCTCTCTTACTTTGTGGCTTTACATCTAGACCGGTGATGTCCAATAGAAATTTCTATGATAATGGAAATGTTCTATATCTGGGCTCTCCAATATGGTGGCACTAGTCACACATGGCTGATCTCCACTTGAAATGGAGCTAATGTGTCTGTGGAATTGAAATTCTGAATTGATTTACTTTTAATTTAGATAGTCACATATGACTACATTGGATAAAATAGATCTAGATTTTTAAAAAATTTACATGACAGAAATATTTTTCACATTTGTCCCTTTTATTTTTTCTTCAGAAACTTATATAATCTTTCCTAGACAGTTGTGAACAAAAAATTATTGGTACCTACAAAAAAATATGTTCCAAAATTATTAATGTCTACTATACTGTAAAATACTTAAAAAGTTAAGGAAAGAAATGTGGTTGATGAAATTATCTTTGTTATCCTGATTAACATACTAATAATTGGCTTGACCACTCAGTAATCTGCTACTGTGCATAAAGTAGGGGCAAAATGTGATGCCACTCACAAGAATAATTTTTAGATGAGGAGAATTTTACACAGAAGCCAATGAGTTATTCAACTTGCCCCTACATGTATGTAATTGTAAAATAGGTTAAATCTTTGCATTATTTCTTACCTCTTTTTCCTTCCTCCTCTTGGAGTCTCCTTTCCAGTAAGGTGTCTGATGCTATCATTTTTCTCCAGCTGATCCTTTGCTGTGTCCCCTCCTACCCCTGCCACTGTAGAACATTACTGGGTGCACCCCTCTAGTCAACTCATTTACATTCAAATGTTAATGACTGGTAACATTCTCTCCCCACAGAAAACTTACACTGTGGAGGAATATGGCATTGTGGTTCAGAGGGCAGGCTTTTGAGTGTGGTGGTTCTGGGGTTTTCATCTTAGTTCAGTGACCTTCAGTTTTATAGCTCAGTGACCTTGGTTTGAGCAAGTCACTTTGCCTCTGTAGGTCCGTGATTCCTCAGCTATAATATGAGAATAAAAATAGTACCTACTCCATGGGGTTAATGTGAATATTAAATAAAATACCATATGCAAAGGGCTTAGCCTAGTGCGGTAATTATTGAATAAGTGTTATTGTTACAAATTAACTTAATTTTTAGGCAAAAGTTACTTATATACTCTCAAATGAATCTCTAATGATAAAATTGCAGCAGTAAGTAAACAGCTTGGGGAAAGATTCCAAATACTTAATATATATATTTGTTGAATGAATGAATTGTTGAGGAATTCATAGCCTCATGTAACCAACAAATGACCTGTTATCAACGTGTTCCAGGCTAGCTGCTGAGTCAACAGAGACAGCATTCAGAATGCCAGGTTTAACTAAATTTGGCTTTGTCATCTCAAAGAGATTTGCTATTCAAAATGAGCATAAAAGTGTCAATGATGTGTCATTTGGCAGGGTGGGACTTTAATTTTCTACTTTATGTTATGCCTTGTTTGAATTTTTTATAAAACTGGATTATTTTTAGGAAAAAAAGAAATTATATATAGTTATGTTAATAAAAGAGCCACAAAGTAGCATCAAGTGCCTTGAATTAGTATCACAGTATTTATGTGAAGTTTCATGATATAATTCCTGATTGAAGAAAATTTATAGTATTTAGCAGTTTTGCCTAAAAAATCCAATAGGTTTTTTTAGCATTTGTATTTTCTTTATGGTCAGCAATGTAAAAAAAGTAAAGATTCATGTGAAACTGATATAACAGGCTCTCAGACACACAAACAGAGACACACACACACTTTTATAGAAGACTGATACAGGATATCCTTATTAAAATGAGATAACATACTTACTGAACTTCATGGTGATCAAAACTTTGAGGTCACTGTGTATTCCTAATATAGCTATATTTTTCTCAGAGAAAGAAGAATGAAGAAAAAAAAAAAGACTATCTTTCCTCAAAGCCAGTAGCTATTGCGTATTTTTTTCCGAGTCCATGTGGAGGATAGTGGTAAAAAATTTCATAATTTCCTTTAAGAACTGACATTTGTATTTAGAAATGTTTTGCACTTAGTGGGATATGATATATAAATAGATGAATCAATTTAATAAACATGCTACGGCTCCAATTTTTCCAGCTACAGCTCCTAGATGAAACCTAACAACAAAAAATAGGGAAGCTGATAACTTTTTTATTATATGCTTAAATCAAAGGAATCATTCATTACTGATTTGGATACATTTGCAAAACCTACGTGTATGTCCCCCTGGTGAAGTCCTGTGAGACATGACCTCTGTGTATTGCTAAATTGCACAAAACTTCTAAATAAAACATTACTATCTCTAATTCGCTTGCCAAAATAATGAATCATAGTAGGTTGCTGTCAGTAAGCTAGCAGCCAGTGACGTATGTTCTTTTTGCTTTTCTGTAACGTTAGAGCGGGTGGCTGGAGTCTTTATCATCAAAACCAAACTGCTGGGAGCATTCTGATCCCTAGGACAGTTCCTGCCTCACACTGCTGATCTTAAACAGGCTGTGATGGGCACTTATCACTGACTCAGCTACAATTGGTCAAAATCTTGAATAGCACATATATACTCCCCCGTTTCTCTCCTTCCTTCAACTTTTACTATAACCCCACTTCCTTTCTCTGGCATGTCAGTGTGGAGCCGGCCAGAGGATTAACCGGAAAGTTGGCAAATATAATATAATAAATAAAGAATGTTCAAACTTTGAGACAAATCACCTCTACTGGAGGAGCAATTTTTTATTTGTACAATGAGGGTGTTAATACTTACAGAACATGTGAGCACTGAACTTAAAGCATTTAAAAATACTATTGAAAATTGTAAACTAGCACATATTCACTGTAGAATTCTTTCAATTACAAAAAAGTAGAAAAAATAAAATGAAAGTAATGCATTATTCAAGTACCTAGAGAATACCACATTTTTTCTTTTTTTTAAATGAAAAATACTTAGATAATTTTGTATCCTGATTTTTTTCATTTTATCTTATAGTAGGTCACTTATCCTAAGTCACTAAATAACAAAGTTCATTTTCAAACTGCCAGGTTCATGTGCCATTGCTATTCCTCAACTTTCAGTTCTGAGACTATAAAAGACTAATGTATTACTAAGGAAACTTGAAGAAGCTATTTCCTCAGCAGTTTTGTGCGTGATAGTGTGATTCCTTCATGCCTGAACTGACCATCTAGTTTGTTGAACTGAGATGGACTTTCTCTTTTCAAGTTAATATCAGATTGAAAAGTGCAGTACTTACCATCAAATAATGGTGAATACAGGCTAACACTGGAAAAAATATATTCACATTTAAGTGGAGAAACATCTTCAAATTTTATTTTACACTCCATAAGCACTTCTCCAAGCAGTGCAGGAAGCATGGGTTTTGTCAACCGCAGCTCTTAGAGAAGCTGGGGCTATTTTGTGGGAACTTTGCAACAGATGAAAGAATTTTTTTGGTGTGTGAGCTATTATTAGCAAGACTAGGAAATTAGAAAATTAGCAGAATGGTCATATATAAGCTATTCGGATTTGCGGTTGGAATAAGACATCTGGGGGATTCTGAAGTCAATCAGGGCAGAAGGATAGAGTAGTTCTATACAATTTACATGAATGCCAAGGAATTTCTTTTACCTACTACTATGATAAAAGAAGCAAAGTGATGGTCTGCGAAAAGACAAACGGTTTTGGTTATGCCTGGTGATATAAACATAAATGTCCCTAAAGAGACACTTGGCCCTCTGGAGTCCCAATGCTGTACAGTTGTCTGGGATCCCACTTTTCACCAGCAATAGAGCATTTCCTTGCAGCCTATATTTAAACTTGGCACCTGTTGGGGAATACCCCTGGCATGGCCTCAGAATCAATGGTACAGCTGTTAATTTCCACAACTTGCTTTAGTTACTAGGAGGCTGCTGCCAGACTGGGGAGGCAGAGTGCCATATGGACAAAGGAAGTATCAGAACACAGAGAATTACTTGAATATTTCAGAGAGATCTGGAATAACAGGTCGTGGCACTATTTATTTCTTCAATTTGGGCCTATAAGCAGGACCACAGGAAAACAGCATGAAATGAAACATTGATCATGTATTCCATCTATCAGCTGAGCTCCCACTATATGACAGTCTTTCCATTTTGTGGGGATTGTGGTGAACAAGATAGATGAGGTCCTTGCTCTCCCAGTTTAGGAGTATACTAAACAATATAATCAAACTTCCTTATTTTTTGTTGCTATTTTAAATCTAGAAGCTGTAAGTGGAAAAATATAAACCTTGAATGTTCATATAGCATATTCTAGCAGAGGATGAAGACGGTTAATATATCGGTAAGCAAATAAGAAAAATGTTGGAACATGAGAAGTGTAATATAGAAAAATTAAAACAGAACTATAAATAATAGGAAGTCACTGGGTGGTTGTTTCACACTGGTGAGTGGTGGCATAAGTCAGGGAAAGTCCTAAGGAGATGGCATTGAAACTGAGATCCTGATGACTAGAAGGATAGAACCACGTAGAGATGAGGGAGGGGAATGAGGGTTAATACAGGCAGAAGCAGCAATTAATGACAAGGCCCTAAGCTTGCTGTGGTTGAGGAACAGAAATTGGACAACGAGTAATGGGGGATGGTATGAAATGAGCTCTAGGGGCAGGCAGGTGTCAGATTGCCAAGGGTTTTTTGTAGACCAAGGTAAGGAGTTTGGGTTCTCTTCTAAATGGTATTGGATGCCTTTAAATGGGGGGAGTACTATGACGGGCCTAACTGAATCCCAAGGGCACAATTTACTCAATGTGTGACTTGGGGTGAGTTTTATTCATGTGCTCAATACTAACTGGGGGCTTGCCAGGCCTGGTGCTTGATTCTGGGGCTACCCAGTTCCATCAGATACAGTCTTTACCCTGAATGAGTTCCCAGTCTTGTGGGTGGCTTCATTTTTTTGAACCTTTTTTCTACTCTGGAAAGGGGGAATAATAATCTTCAAATTGTTTAGGGGATTAAACATGATGTATAAAAAGGTTTAATAAAGGGTCTGAAACATTATAGCTGCTTCATAGGTGGTAGCTACTATTTTTATTATTGTTATTCATTTCCACTAGGTTATATAAAAGCTTTTTTAGAGGAGATAAAATATAAAAATATAATTATTTAGTATTTCACATGAATTTCTTACTAAAGAATGGGATCAAGTGACATATAAGTTCTTTGGAAAAGGCCTGAGACAAGGATGTATGTAACTGGCCACGTGAGAGAAGGTAAGAACACTATTTGCATGAGTTTCATAGACTATTAGTAAACACATCACTGTGGGTATATGTGTGTGTGTGTGTGTGTGTATATCTTTTCCATTAACATGCCTTTGTACCGTTTTTGAAAATCTGTTGCTCACGTATGTGTGGGTCTAGTTCTTTTCCAATAATCTATGACATGTCCTTTCACCAATGCAACACTGTCTTGATTACTGTAGTTTCTATAGTAAGTCTCGAAATCAGGTAGTATCGGTTCTCCAACTTTGTCCTTTTTTTTTTTTAAGATTTTATTTATTTATTTGAGAGAGAGAGAGAGAGCACAAGATGGGGGAGGGTCAGAGGGAGAAGCAGACTCCCCGCCGAGCAGGGAGCCCGATGAGGAACTCAATCCTGGGACTCCAGGATCATGACCTGAGCCGAAGGCAGTCACTTAACCAACTGAGCCATCCAGGTGCCCTAATTTTGTCCTCTTTTTACAAAGTATTTTGGCTATTCTAAATTTTTTGCCTTTCCTCATAAATTTTATAATCAATTTGTTGTTTTCCATAAAAAAATTCCTACTGGGATTTTTATTGGGATTGCACTGAATGTATGGAGTTTGGAGAGATCTGATTTTTAATTTTAAAAGCACAGAATTCTCCAATTCATGACACAGTATATCTCTCCATTTATTCTAAGAGAGGAAAGGGGAAGAAAGAACATTTGCTCTGAACTAGGCCTTTGCCTAACTTAGGTACTGTTGTAATATATTAAAAAGCAGAGCCTTGTGACCAGTTTTTTTTGTTAAGTGTTTTATGTAATCTCTAGTGCTCCTAAACATAGTTTTTTTTTTTTTTTGCATTCTTTTAAACACTTTTGGATAAAAAAGTACAATTGTAAATTTTTAATGAAATAAGTTAACATTGAATCATTGCATACCATTTTTGACAATTCCAAAAAAAAAAAAAAAAAGACCGCTTCTACCCATTATCTCAGGTAATCTAGAGTTGACTAAATTAACTAATAGCAGTCCTGGGCTTATGAATGATTTACTTTCAAAATAAAGTCATGTATGTTGAATTTTGTTCATAATAAGTGAAATGTCAATTAAAACTTCTGAGGTTAAGTTTTCATCTATCAGATTGGCAAAGATCAGAAAGTTAGGTAATATTGTATTAACCTTTTTTCAGTTGTTCTCCTCTCTGTGGGGTGAAGAGTCCCTGGGCCACAGGGTCGTGCCTATCCAGGTCTGCCCCCTGTTCCAGATCATATTCCAAGGACCTACGATCCTAGGGCATTCTCAAGATAGCATATTACAGTGAAAGAAGTTTGAGCATCAGAAAATGTTGGAAAGCACTTGCTGGAGTGATCTGTAGGATCTCTGCCAGTTCCGTGGCTCTGAGTCAAGGATGCATGGACCAGTTGCTCAGTAGGAAAGTCCCACTGACTTTTAAAATTATGCAAGTTCTCTGAGTCTCTAAGAAAGTGTAGGTCCAAAAATGAATGTCACTCTTTCTTAGTTCAAACACAGCTATCTACAGAAGACATAGAAATGTTAGGCTTAAGATGTCCATCGACAGATGACTGGATAAAGAAGATGTGGTATATATATACAATGGAATATTATGCAGCCATCAAAAGGAATGAGATCTTGCCATTTGCAACGACGTGGATGGAACTGGAGGGTATTATGTTGAGTGAAATAAGTCAAACAGAGAAAGACATGTATCATATGATCTCATTGATATGAGGAATTCTTA
>NC_138374.1:119995606-120013801 GCF_054177405.1 Leptonychotes weddellii
AAAAAAAAAAGAAATGTTAGGCTTATCTTGGTCCAAACCCATCTGCTGTGGAACATCTTGCTGCTTTAAGAAGTTCCAGTGGCATTGTCACCAGGCTGTGAAATGTACCCAGTGATCATGGCACTGTTGCCGGGCAGTCTGACAAGGAACACACTAATCAGGGAGCATGGAATTATCAGTACCTCACCTGCTTTTAAGATAATGGGCTCTTGGCAAATCATTTTAGAATAGTGCCTGGGAATCAATCGATAGTTTTAATAGTTTTTGATGGACTGTTGATTGAGTTGAGTGATAATGGGGAAATTTAAGATATATACTTTAATGGAATGCAGGTGTCTTCAAGGATGGCATGCATAAAAATCTCTGGGGCAAGATGACCCCATTTACAAGATATTTGGTTTTGGTAAAGTGATCTATGAAGAATATATAAGAGACTACAACTAGATTTTTCTTTTTGACTCTCATTACCTGGATGACTTAATTGAAGTAATAAACCAAAAATCAGAGTCTTTTTCATTCTATAAACTATCATCTGATGAATGGGTCCACGCAGAGACCCTACTCCCAGTCTATTACTTTGCTCAGAACAATGGAGAGGAATAAAACAACCCTGAATTCACATAATTTTCACACAGTTTATAGAATAAAAAATACATCCAAAGGAAAGAGTCATATTTTATAATAGTTACTTAAATAAACAGTGAAAAGTCTCCTTCATTCTCAAAAACAATCAAGCAAAAAAAATAGAAAATCTCTACTTAAAATATGAGCCAGATTGTTTTCCCAGCAATGAAGACCCAATTAAAACAGCTTGGGAAGAGATTAGAAGTGGATCGACTGTTGAATGGCATTGGACACCCCTCACTCCCCCACCATTTTTGTGCCTACCTGTCATATAACATTTTCACAGACCAAAAATTGCTGCTTTAAAACTCTGTTACTCTAGGGACACCTGGATGGCTCAGTTGGTTAAGCGTCTGCGTTCAGCTCAGGTCATGATCTCAGGGTCCTGGGATCGAGACCCACGTTGGGCTCCCTCCTCAGTGGGGAGTCTGCTTCTCCCTCTCCCTCTGCCCTTTCCCCCTGCTCATGCTCTCTCTCTCTCTCAAATAAATAAATAAATAAATAAATAAGATCTCTAAAACACACACACACACAAAAACCCAAAAAAATAAAACTCTATAACTCTTATGTACTACCGAATGCTGACAAAGTGCACCTGATCTGGCAGGTATTATATTGCAGTAAATTTCATCAAAGCTCCCAGACTAAGGGCTATTCCTAATGTTTTTGGACAACCTGAGCTTTTTCTCAACTTCCATGGGGACCCAGAGACTCCACCTTTCTTGGCTCCCTTCTGCCATCCTGGATAATAGCATCTGTTAACCTGACTGATGAATACTGAGTGTTAGAAATCAAGAATAATAGCTGACTTCTAGAGGCAGTTGAAGTTAATGTCAAGGAAGCATATACACATATTAAACTGGAAAATCAAAACAAATTTACATCTCAAATCATAATAACAGAAGAAAATAATTCCACTTTTCAAAAAGTAAGGTGAGGCTTGTATGGATTTCTGTGCATTTTGATGTGCAATTATTGTCCAAATCTTTAGTGATTAATGATGACATCATATAGAGATTATTCTAGTGTAGAACTTGGGTGAAAATTTGGATCCTAGTGATAGAATATCTGTGACTCTCTCATATTTCCCACAATGTTTTTTTCTTCCTTCCTCCTTCTCTCTTCTTATTTTCTTTACTTCCATTTCTCTTTCATTTTGTTCTTTGTCTTTCTTATTCCTTTCTCCAGTGACAAAACTTTAGATCTCTCAGTTGTACTCAAGATTAAAATTCTTTTGAACCTTCTTATATTTTTTTTCTTTTATAGACAGTACAAGCCAGAGCCTTTCAGTATTCACCACAAAAACTTCCTTCTACATTCTGGGTTCGTGAGACCAGAGTTCGATCATACTGGTGGTAGTTAGTGACTGTGAGGTACGAGCCACTGGAATCAGTAAATCTGGAACCAGAATATTTGGCTTCAGACTTATATTTATCAATCCTATGGCTACCTCTGATAGATTATTTTTTTTCTTATTAAACAATATTAATGACTTATTTTTAGTTTTGTGAAGATTTTACCTTTTTTTTTTTTTTTTTAAATAGGCTTCACACCCAATGTGGGGGTTGAACTCATGACCCTAAGATCAAGACCTGAGCGGAGATCGAGAGTCAGATACTTAACCGATTGAGCCACCCAGGCACCTGGACGATTTTACTTCTTCTTCTTCTTTTTTTTTAACCCCATCCTCCCAACCCCCTCCCCTCCAGCAACCCTCAGTTTGTTTCCTAGGGTTAAGAGTCTCAGGCGCCTGGGTGGCTCAGTCGGTTAAGCTTCTGCCTTCAGCTCAGGTCATGATCCCAGGGTCCTGGGATGGAGTCCCTGCTGAGCAGGGAGCCTGCTTCTCCCTCTGCCTGCCACTCTCCTTGCTTGTGCTCTCTCTCTCACTCACTCTCTCTCTCAAATAAATAAAATCTTAAAAAAAAAAGTCTCATGGTTTTCCTCCCTCCCTGATGACTTCCCATTCAGTTTTCCCTCCCTTCCTTCTTATTGTCCCATGGACTTCTTTTTCATCTGATGCTTCCAATTTTTCAAATACCAAATTACCTAATTTCATCAAGCAGAACTATCTTGGCAATTAACCAAGATCACTGAAAATTTCGTATGCACTCTGAGTTTTATAAAGAAGGAAAAGACAGTCTCTGCCGTCTGGTTTGTGAGATAAAGCATTTTTTCCTCTCTTCTTGGAACGACTCCTGCCTGCTTTTCTATCTAAAGTCATCCTTCTGGAGGAGTTGTCAGCTTCTCTAGACCACCTAACTAGGAGAGAGAGTCCCTCTCTTGGCCAATACTTTTATCATTGCAGTTGATCCTCAGTTTTATAATTAGTTACATGTCGGTTTCCACTACTAGAGTGTGAGCTCCTCAACAACAGGTCTTTTGTTTTAATTCATCTAGTTCCTGATACATAGAGTAGGTGCTCGAAAAACGTTAGGTTTTAGATTGAAGAATTAAACCCCGAATTATGATATTCTATAACATACAAAAAATTCTCAAAAATATTAAGTTGTATCAGGATGACTTCACTTGTCACATATCCCCAAACAAATTAAAAAATCATAAGCATTCTTTTAATTCTTAGCACTCATTTTCATAGTTCTTATTCAAGATTCCCTTTTTTTTTTTTTAAAGATTTTATTTATTTATTTGACAGAGAAAGACACAGCGAGAGAGGGAACACAAGCAGGGGGAGTGGGAGAGGGAGAAGCAGGCTTCCTGCCAAGCAGGGAGCCTGATGCGGGGCTCGATCCCAGGACCCTGGGATCATGACCTGAACCGAAGGCAGACGCTCAATGACTGAGCCACCCAGGCGCCCTCAAGATTCCTTTTATCAGTATTCCAATTAGCACCAGCAAATCTTTTGTTTATGTAGTTTTTTTTTTTTTGTATGGTTGTTGGTATATCAGCTCATTTTGAAGCTATTCATTTTGCTGTTATTATAGGTATTGAGGATTTTTTGTTTTCAGGATGTTGAGCAAGATGCCACAATGAGGTTTTGCTAAATTACAGTTTGTACAATTAATGAACCCTTTATTTCTGCTCAAGATTATAGAGAGTTTAACTTTGTGTTCTTTTCTAAATTGATAACAGCTTGTTTTAAAAATCTATTTTTAGATTGGATGTGTTTGAAATGCTTTAGGAAATAATGCAAGTGGCCAGTGGTTTTTGTTTTGGCATGTTTTTATTTTATAATGCATGCTTTGTGACCTAGCAGATATATGGCAGATTTCAATTTATCAGACATAATACTTCCAACTTTTAACCCCTGGAAAGGAGAATGAACAGAAAGCCTGATTAATTATTGGTATTGTGATCCTTTGGCCATGCTTGCTGAATGATTTACACTGGTGTTTTATTAGATCCCACTGAACAAAGCCTCACTCACTGTGGGTGTTCAATAAAAACAGTCATGGGGTTAGGAACTTACAATCTCAAAGAAAATATGGTACAATCTGAACAAAAGAAATTTCTAATTTAATGTCTCCAAGATTTTTCTGCCCAAATCGTCTTTCCTTCTAGCTGCTTTGATCATATTTATTCTCTTTCAGAAACATGGCTTATCTGTTTTTGTGCCAAACTTGAATTATCCCTTTTAGTGTTCAACATCCTTTGCTCATTTATCCATGTCCATATAATTTTTCTGTTTCTCATTTTGTAGTATTTTCACCTCAAACAAATCTTCCATGTTCTTCACAGAGAATCAGCCTAGTGAGGTGATTCATGAAAAGACGCTCTATTCCACTATGTTCTCCAGGGACAGTCCACAAGGTTGTTTTAAAAATAGATTATGTTTCTGCATGGAGCACTGGGTGTTATGCACAAACAATGAATCATGGAACACTACATCTAAAACTAATGATGTAATGTATGGGAATTAACATAACAATAAAAAATAAAAAAAATAGATTATGTTTCTTGAAAGGAAATACATTTAGAATTTTTGTTTTGCCTACTTTGGCCAGTCTAGACATTGACCCTTTCAAATAGACATTTAAATAACAAGTGCAGCACATGGGAAGGAAAACAGAACATTCAAGGGGTTTTTTTGCACATTAATCACTCACGAATGTTTGAGTATTGAGAAGTCAGTTAATTAACTGAACACGCTTAAGAAATTAAAAAAAAATAGCTGTAGTCAAATGCTACATTCTATTAGGCGTTAGAGGTAGAGAGCAGAATGAACAGAATCCCTGCTGTCAAGGACTGACAGTCTCATGGAAGAGGCAGACTAATGGATGAGTGACACACTCTATCTTACGATGGCATCACAGGGTGGCCTGTGGAATATGTCCCCACGAAGCTTTACGAAGAGATGATAACTGGAACTGAACCTTGGAAGATGAGCATCATTAAGAGGAAAAAAAGTTGGATATCAAAAGAGCATTCCAGACAGGGAATAGCATGAGTGAGAACAGGGAACCTTAAAATACTGTGACCCATTTGTGAATTATATGTATCTCAATGTGATTGAGTGAGAAGAGTGAAAAAGAGTGACAAATAGTGCTGTAAAAAGAGGCAGGAATCAAGTCAGGGAATCATGGTCAAGGATGCTTGGGGTGATTTCAATGCCAGGTTTTCGAATATGGGAAATCATACTATTTGTTTCTGAATGAGAGAGCTTGCTTCCTCTCTCTCCCTTCCATGTGAGGACACAGCAAGAAGACAGCTGTTTGCACGCCAGAAAGATGGGCCTCATCGGAATGGAATTGGCTGGCACCTTAATCCTGGACTTCCCAGCATCCAGAACTGTGAGAAATAAATGTCTGTTGTTTAAGCCATCCAGTATAATGTATTTTACTAGAGCAGCCTGAGCAGACTAGGACAGTTCCTCATTTCTTTCAGTGATACCATATTCCTAGGAAGGCATGCTAGACATCTGGGAATCATCTTCAATTCCTCCTGGTTCTGCCTCCATGTCCATGAATTTCTTAGGTTCTCTTTTCTGGTATTCCTGCACTGTTCAGTACCATGGTTCCTTGTCATTTGTTGTCTGGACTATTTCAATAATCTAATTGGTTTCATTTTTGTCTACAAACTCTCAAAAGACCTACAGAAGAGGAAGCACCGATGCGCAGTGAAGTATTCTTCTTCAAAAATTTTCAGTGGCTCTCCACTGTCTGAAGAATAATATTTAAAATCCTCGGCACAGAATTTAGAGCCCCCTCCCACCCCCGCCCATGGTATGGCCTCAGTCATCTTTCCAGGGTCATCTCCCAATACACCCAGCCATGTGCTTTTTGTTGTGGCCACTTGGAATTTAATTCATTAGGAGCTTCCACGTTGGTGAACATATCGATATGCTGGAGGGTGATGTGCCCTGATTCAATGAGGAGAAGGCACAGAAGCTTTGCATTTGGGACCCTTCCAGAACTCTCCCTAAAAGTCTCTTCATTTGGTTGGTCCTCCATATCCTTCATAATGAAACTGTGATAGTAAATATTGCACTTTCCTGAATTCTGTCAGTCATTGTGCTGAATTATCAAACCTGAGGGGGTCATGAGTCCCCAGATTTGTAGCCAGTTAATCAGGAATTCGAATAGCCTGGGGACCCTGGAGCTGTAACTGGCATCTGAAGTGGGAGCCATCTTGTGGAGGACCGAGTCCTTAACGTGAGGGGTGGTCAGTACCAGAAATGAATTGCAGTACACTGTTTGAGGTGGAAACGAAATAATGTCACAGAATGAAAGCCATTTTGGTGATAGCAACAGTTTAGTCATTTTCAGGGGGAAGTTTTTGGGATGACCTAAAACAAAATGAGATCAGTACTGCTTTAGAAAAAAGTTCCTACCAAAGAAGAGGATTTGCTACAGTCTCAATGTTTAAAGTATCAATTTCTATACCTCTCATTTTTCATCATAGTGTTCAGGAAAATTATTCTGTTAGCAGTCAAGATGGCTGAATCCCCAGAATTACATTTCTGGCTTGTTTTTACATTTAGGATTTTTTTTCCCCTCCTGGATATAAACAGTATGCTTTATTGTTGCAGAAAGGGAAATCAGGTGGAAATCGGAGACAAGACTTCCATCCTTTTTGCCCAGCAGAGAGGGAAGAACTCAGTGATCACATGGTCCTGCTTACACTAAGCATATCTGGGAACCATCTAGATATTTACATGAGAACATATAACTCCTCTCTTCCTCATTTCTTTTTGGATATTACAGTTTGGCATTTGTCATCCAGATAGGCCTTTTCTTTCTTCTCCCTGTGGTAAAGTTTGATAGCATCTGATTTTATGCTGCCTTTTTGACAGTCGTCCTTTCCATCCTCCTTTCACTTGATCACCCTACTTCCCTACTTTTGGTTTCAGCTTTGCTTTCATAGCCCCTGGGTACTATCCTGACCTTCTGAGGCTCCTGCTTTCCACATGGTGAAGCCATCACGCCCACTGCCATATGCATAACAGTTCGCTTTCCTAGCTCACTTCCCTAGCGTAGCTTTTTTGGGGAGAGGGGAGGTGAAAAGCAAAGTTCTGAGAAATGTCAGACCAGGGATGCCTGGGTGGCTGTCGGTTAAGCATCTGCGGCTCAGGTCATGATCCCAGCATCCTGGATCAAGTCCCGCACTGGGCTCCCTGCTCAGTGGGGAGCCTGCTTCTCCCTCTCCCTCTGCTGCTCCCCCTGCTTGTGCTTTCTCTCTCTCTCTGATAAATACATAAATAAATGAATAAATAAATAAATAAATAAAATCTTATTAAAAGGACACATCAGACCAATCCAGCCAACTTAATTCTTTCTCCCGAAGGGTTCTTAACACAATGTCCTCTCTTTTATTCTTATTTTGTTACCCAAGGAAAGAAAATTTACTTAGCTCCTTTTTTTTAACCCAATATTTCGCTCATCAATTAATATTTATTGAGTTTCTTTCTGCTGGAGGAGTAGTTTTATTCTTTACAAATAATAAATTGTCAAATCTTTGTGCCCTAAAGACAAAAAAAAAAAAAATACATGGGTCAAATACATTTCACCACATCTGCTTGAAGGATCACATTTCTTTTTAGAGGTCCATTTATTTTTTCATTTAGTGTGTTTTTCTCTGGTATATATGATTAGCTAACAGCAAAAGGTGAAGTTTTATTGAACAGAATTGCTCACCCAGTTGAGATAAATGAACTTCGGTTTGAGGGTATTCTAGTACCATTTATTTATATTTGACTAGATCTTGCCAGTTACTGAAGAGCATTCATGTACTATTTAGTGTGAAAAAACGATACACAGACTCTGTTCATCACATGTTTATTTACATTATAATTCTGTTTTATTGTGTGTAATGAATCTGTGTATATGAAAATAATTTTATGAGTTCAAACTCAAAGCATTTGTTGACTCTTTGATACACATTTTCAAGTTAATCTTGTTTGGTGCTTTCTGTTCTTGGTTCTGTTCTTGTCCCCTTGACTGTGGTACCTCATCCCCACCTTCTGTTTTTTTCCCTTCTTCATATTCCTGTGAAGAGGGGATCAATGTCAACAGTGATAGGAGCCATCCTAACAACTTTCCAAGGACAATTATAGAACCATCTATAACTCCGTAAAGTCAAAGGAATGTTGTATAAAAAATTTTCTAATAAGTATCTTTTTTCTTGATTATAAAAGTAGTACATGCTATCACAAGAAATTTAGAAATATATTCTAAATCACATACAACTATGATGTTATTCTATCATAATGGATGCTTACTCCCTAGCATTTCCTTTCAGTCTCCTCTTGTATGGCTTTCCTTAATATATACATAGATATATTATTGTTTTCCCAACAGAGTTGAGATCATATTTATAACTTCTTTTAACTGATTTTTGCTTTAATTTCACTTTATTTTCATCAGGCATTAAAAAGATCAGCACAAATTTACCTAGGCAATCTTTATGCCTCTTCACATGAAATAACTGCATTGAAAGAAAAGAACATATAGTTTATTGTTTGCTATTTCTCAGTGCTTTTCTCATTTTTGCTCCCTATTTTTGATATTCTCTTTAATTATCAGAGATTACCCACAGTATTATCTAATCAAAATAAAATCTTCAAAAAGGAAGTTTATTTCTACTTTCACTGAGTCAAAACTGATCAAATTGCCAGAGGAGCTAAATAGAATGGAATAAAGACTCTCCTGGTACAATTATCTTCTGTAGCAACATCAGCCTGAATGATCCATTTGCGATTTTTTTGTATGCGTCTGTCTGAAAACATTTGCTATGAACACTTCTTTCCCTATACCTAAGTAATGTTTAAACATTCATTAAAACTCCTAGTGGATCAGCCACAAGTACCAAATGCTTGCTGTGTACAGTGTGTAAGATACTTTTCACATGCTAGTTACTAAATACATGGGAAAGGAAGACCAGAATTTTTGGTTTCTGACCTAAAAATGCTTACTCCTAATTAGGGACAAGAAGAAAGAAGGGCGAGGGAATTAATATTAGCTGCAGGCCTCTATCTTGGACAGTGCTAGGACTCTACATATTAAATCTTTACTACTCTAAAAAGTAAGCACATGTCCTAATCTACTAAATTCTGCTAATTTTGTCTCCTGACAGATGCATTTTATTGAATGCATATTTTTTTAAAGATTTTATTTATTTATTTGACAGAGAGAGAGCACAAGCAGGGGGAGCAGCAGAGGGAGAGGGAGAAGCAGACTGCACTGAGCTGGGAGCCCGATATGGGTCTCGGTTCCAGGACCCTGGGATCATGATCTGAGCAGAAGGCAGATGCTTAACCATCTGAGCCACCCAGGCACCCCTATTGAATGCATAATGATAAAAAGTAGAATTGTTTTTCTTACCTAATGAACAATGTGCAGGAAGACAGTCCAGGACTAGTATGTTGGTCTAGGAAATTGACAAGGCTGTGCAAAGGGCTCTGGGCAGATGTCTTATCAGGCATAATGCCACCCTAAACAAATGAGGGTGATGTTAAAAATGATAAAGGGGAGAATGGATGCCTCTAGAATCTCTCGCATCAGTACTGCTTACTCATCAAGGCCAATATACTGTCTTGCATGGATTCCTGCGATTATCTTCGTATTGGTCACTTAACCTCTGGTCTTGTGCAACTTCAGTCCATTCTTCATACTACCACCAGAGTGATCTTCCTTAAACACAACTGTAAGTGTGTCACTTACTTGCTTAAAGCACCTCAATGGCTCTTTGTTTTTCTTAAGATAAAGTTCAAGCTCCTTAAGACGGCATTCAAAGGTCTTTGAGATTTGCACATTATCACAGCTCCGCTGTCCAGGTTGAATTATGTTTTAGCCACAGCACATTTTCAATGCCTTAAATGTGCCTGGGTCTCTTTCAGTTATCAGGGTTTATTTAGGTTCCCCTTGCATTTTAAAGAGAAACTGGATTTACAGTTTTCTAATATAAATTCTACTTTTTAAAATGTGAGACCCGTGGCCAAATAAAAGATCTCTGTCGAAGAAATTCAACTCATCTGCTGCCACTGAGCAATCTTTATACTATTCCTTTGGCGTGAAATAGTCTTTTCTCTTTTTGATGAATCAATTTCATCCCAACCCTTGTTTTTTTGCTTTTTGTTTGTCTACCTTCTCAGTTTTCAGGCCACACTACTATTTCCTCCCAGGAGGCTTCTCTGCCTTCCCAGATGTGGGTAAATCTTCTCTCCCATGTACTCCAGCCATGGAATGCTCTATTAGCATCAGCATGTGACTGACTTCCCATTAAGCTTGGAAGCTCAGAGGGTTGGAGTCATTTCTGTCTCAATTATCTGTTCATTGATTCAACAAAGATTTCATGGGCACCTACTATGTGCTAAGGCTATCTTAGGCACTAAGGATTTAGTAATTAACAAAGTAGCGAAAACTCTTTTTTTTTTTTTAAAGATTTTATTTATTTATTTGACAGGGAAAGACACAGCGAGAGAGGGAACACAAGCAGGTGGAGTAGGAGAGGGAGAAGCAGGCTCCCCGCTGAGCAGGGAGCCCGATGTGGGGCTCGATCCCAGGACCCTGGGACCATGACCAGAGCCGAAGGCAGAGGCTTAGCGACTGAGCCACCCAGGCGCCCCATCACTTTTTTTTAATTAATTTATTTGACGGAGAGAGACACAGCGAGAGAGGGAACACAAGCGGAGGAGTGGGAGAGGGAGAGGCAGGCTCCCCGCTGAGCAGGGAGCCCGACGCGGGGCTCGATCCCAGGACCCTGGGATCACGACCTGAGCCGAAGGCAGATGCTTAACGACTGAGCCACCCAGGCGCCCCACAAAGTAGCGAAAACTCTTGACCTTCATGGAGCTAGGTAGGAAGATAATAAACGGGAGAAATAAAACCTATGGTATATTATATAGTGCCCTCTCTAAGTCTCTTTTAAGAAAAGTGAAACCATCTACTATTCATATGCTGCTCTATCAATCAGGACAGACTGGGTGTTTCTCAAGCTTTTTTTTTTCATTATTGCACCCTTAAGGAGGCCTTTTAGAGATTTTTTTTACCTAAACGCCTAACCACCCCCTCTCCCTCATGAAATTTAAATACCACAGATATATTGTAAGCCTGTTTATATACTGTGGCCCTTTGGAGGCCATAGAGCATTGTATATTTTTTTCATAACCCAAAACCCAATTTTCATCATTATTGCCTCTATTAAGAATACATTGGTTAGATTGTCTGGGTATTGCCATTATCCCCAAACGTCAGGGACTAAAAGCAACAAAGTCAAGCTACATGACCATTGTAGGTCAAGCTGCGGACTCTGGGACTCCAGCTGACAGTCACTATGGAAACATTGCTGGTCTCCAGGCAGAGACCAAGCATGCATGGCAACTCACAAAGAATCGTCTACAGCCTTTTGAACTTCTGCTCAGAGGTGACGTGTGCTGGTTTTGCTCACTCTCCATTAGCAAATCAAGTCATATGGCACATCTTGTATTTTGTGGGGAAGAGGAGAGAAAGGGGAAGTATAATCTTAACATGTGACTGAAAAGAAGAAAAAAACACCTCCGAATATTTGTGAAGAGTCCTAATGATTGTTACAGTTATGGTCCTGAGAGGAAGTGGGACTAAACTTTAAAGATGTCAAAATTATTTGTTCACAAGCCTGCAGAGGCCAAACTAGGATTTGAACCCAGATAACTGACTTTTACTCATTTATTTTACTGCTTGTCTCTGGGGTTCAATCCTGCCCATCATGATAAATGTGTGGTCATCATTGGGCTTTCAGTATGTATGTGGCAACTCCTCCCTCACCCTTGCTCCTTGGTCTCTTTAGTTAAAAAGGCATGTTGTCATATAACACCCACAAGGACAGTGAAAATATTGCCAGAATCCCACTCACCCCAGCCTGAAAATCTATATTGTCTGCATGGGGGGAGGGGTTATTTATTCATGTGACTTTCTGTCATCAGAGTCCTGAATGGGCCCATCAAGACTGCCCTGAGAACACTGGGCGCTGGGTTCACAGACTCCTCAAGATATCTTCAGGTCTGTTCCCCTAGAGCCAAGCAAACTACAAGATCCCTCTGATAGACCTGGTGGAAGGAAGTGGGGCTCATTCCAAAGGAAGGCATTTTTAGGAAGACATAGCAGGAGAAAACTCTGGGTTTTCTTGTTCCAGTGTGTAACAGGCTTCATTTCTGTTAGGGTTGGTGATGATCTTCTACCCAACAGACCTCCACTGTGGCCTTCTTGTTATTTCATTTGGCAAGATCCCATGTTAGAACCATCATTTGTTGTGAGATAATGGAGGCTGGCCAATGGTACATTTTGGGGGCACATCAAGGTTTTTAGGAACCTGAGCAATAATCTGGCCCAATTCTGTTTGGACAAATAAGAAGACAGTGACTCAGTGTTCCATAAGCGGCCAGTGTCAGGGAAAATCCCAGGGCCCTTGCCTGCCAGTATGTTCTCCTCTCTACTTCTCTCTCTCTCTCTGGGATGATTTGCTATACTTCCTTCCTCAACATCCAGAGGGGAAGATCCCCTCTGTTTACTTGTCAAGTTCCCTCTCCCTCAGGTCCTCTTTCTTACTCCTTTTTTCTACTCAAAAGAGAAATGTGTTATGGTTTCTAGAGGAAGAATCAAGATCTGAGCTTTTCCAAACTTGGCAAGAGCCCCTGGCAAGGTTTCTTCTGGGCTGTCTCGGGGACATCCGCAGCTGGAGAACAACCAGTCTCTCCCAAGGGCTGGGAAAATGCCACATGAGTCCTCCCTTGTGGCCCACCATGGGTTATAAGCAGCAAAACTATCCCTGGCCCTGCAAAGTCATGTGACTCAGACAACTTGCCTTCAAGCTCTCGGAACACGTTGTGGGAATTCAGCAGCCTCCTTACATGGCTCCTACGGCTGTCCCCAACTTGCCAAGGTTGGCCCATATCCACTCTATCCCTTATATTCTGCCAGGCTTAGCACAGAAAGCTGTATTTCATCAATATTTATTGAACTGAATGGTATGAGTTGAATTGAAGGTGAGACAATGGAAACTCTGTGAGTCCAAGTACCTCGCTCAAAGTCACACGGCTGGTAAGAATGAGATTGAATTCAGAATTCGAATCCATCTGCCTGACTTCGCTGCATTATATGAATCAAACATTCCAAGCTGAATTTACAAAAATGAAGTTAGTATGAGGGACGTTTCCCATGAGCTATACTGCTGATCAAGAGACAGCATCCATAGTGGCCTGGGGGGTCAGGGGAGCTCCTTTCTCATCCACATATTGCAACTGTGTAGAATATTTAAGAAGGCAATGAGGTTTGCCTGACTGCTCTGTCGTAGCCCAAATTCTTCGCAGTACTCTTGTCCTAAGGTCGTGAGGAGGGCCAGGTCCAGCAGAGGTCCGTCACCGCTGACTACACTGCCTCCCAACCTTGCATTTTGGTGACTTACCCAATCCGCTCTGTGCTCAGCCCCTAGTGCCCTTTCTCAGATGGTTTTTTTGCATGCACAGAATGTATGTAATCTGAGGAACTAAACTTGTCAGGAAAGACGGCCCAAGTCAGCTTCTTCCAGCCCAGTGCCTGACCGATTGCTGAACTCAAAAGAGGTTCCCAAGCACCAGTTTAAACAAAAAATTAAAATAACAAAAACCCTCCAAATCCAAAAAATAAATAAACAAAGAATGTGCACTTGTCCAATCCCTTGATTTCATCAGAGATTTGGGTGAAGATAAAGTTGAAATGTTGCCATAACTCTTTGTGTATGATTTATAGCCCAAATATATTCATTGAATTTGGTACAACTTGCAAAAGTACACTGGACATTTGTAGGCTACTCTGTTACTCCACACCCCAGTTTTGAAAACCTGTTTCTGGGCATAAACTCCCTAGAAACATCCTTATGGCTGTGGATGAGTTTCCTTGCAGCTTTATTCCAGGCAACATTTTTTCTTCCCCGAAGAGGCTGACAACAATGCTTCTTTCTCTTCTGTGGTGCATTGAGAAAATGAAGGCATTATTAACCAGAGGGCATTTAAAAAAAATGGAATTAATATTGTCATCTCTTTTCATTTGCATCATGGATGGATTAACATTGAATATTTCTATCAAGTCAGATTTTGCTTATTTCCCCTTTCAGGTACAAGTTCCCTTAGAAAACAAGATAGGCATATTAATATTCTTCCTGGCAAAGGAGGAATTCACACAAAATGTGACCACATGTGTGGCCCTTACTTCTCTCCTAGGCTGTTTTCTCATGTCGCGGATAGTATACAACAAGCATGAACTTCCTTTATGTTTAAAGGGAACTAGAGACATTGACCGGTGTTTGCTCTGATGAGGGTGGTTTTTATTTTATTTTATTTTTCTGGTGACTATTTAATCACAACAAAATTTAACAATGTATAACAGTGAAATGACCGTAGTCTTCCAAGGAGATTTAAGTACAAAAAGGATGAGAAATGGCAACTCCCAAATTTACAGTATCTGGGATCTGTAGAAACCAATGGCCCAGTAGGCAGTCAGGCATGTACAAGTCTCTATATCAAAAGGACAGCAACCAGAGGGGAAGTTCTTATAAGAATTCTAATAGCTGATCCAGCAATTGCACTACTAAGTATTTACCCCAAGGATACAAAAATACCAATTTGAAGGGATACATGCACCCTGATGTTTATAGCAGCCTTATCTACAACAGCCAAATTATGGAAGGAGCCCAAATGTCCATTGACTGATGACTGGATAAAGAAGTTGTGGTGTATATATATATACAATGGAATATTACTCAGCCATAAGAAGAATGAAATCTTGCTACTGGCAACAACATGGATAGAACTAGAGGGTATTATGCTAAGCAAAATAAGTTAGTCAGAGAAAGAAAATTCCATATGATTCACTCATGTGGAATTTAAGAAACAAAGCAAATGGTCATAGGGGGAAAAAAGACAGAGGAAAACCAAGAAACAGACTCATAACTATAGAGAACAAACTGATGGTCATCAGTGGGGGGTCGGTGGGGGGATGGATGAAATAGGTGATGGGGATTAAGGCATGCACTTGTGATGAGCACCGAGTGTTGTATGTGTTGAATCACTAAATTGTACATCTGAAACTAATATTACACTATATGTTAACTAACTGGAATTTAAATTAAAAAAAAAAAAGAATTCTTACAGCCAAAGGTACAAAGAGCAACAAACACATCTTTCAGTGTGGATTTATGGTTGGAATCCAGTTTCTTAGAGTTGAAAGGTAGTTATTACTGAGACTCACAACAGTTGTTTCTGACAGTTAAACCCACTGAATCACATCCAGGAACAGTTCAATAAACACTATGATAAAGTGTTCACAGAGACCACTTTTTCTTTCCATATACTTTTTTTTTTTTTTTGAGAGAGAGAGTGAGAGCGCACCTGCAAGAAGGGGTTTGGGGGGAGGGGCAGAGAAAGAATCTTAAGCAGGTTCCATGCCCGGTGCAGAGCCCAGTGTGGGGTTTGATTTCATGACCCTGAGATCATGACCTGAGCCAAAATCAAGAGTCAGATGCTCAACCGACTGAGCCACCCAGGCACCCCTCCATATACTTTTTTTTTTTTTAATATAAAGGGATTTCAATAGGAATTCTAAAATAGTTCCATTGTAGTTAGGTTCTGAAGAGGTAAGACTTGGACAGAGAGGGCCCATAAGATAAATCTCCCATCCTCTTTTTTTGTCAGTGAACAGGAGCAACTTTTCTACCTTAGCCTTTTCTTTTTAACTTTCATTTAGAAAGCTATTTCCCTGCTGCTGGTTTTCTCTCTTCTCTGTCTCTGAGATTAAGATCAAAGGCACAGTTCAGGTCACCCATCCTCACTCAACCAGGCTACGATTCTGATTTGAGTGTAAATATTCATTAGCTTCTACCACATTTGATGGCTCATTAATTGTATTACTCTGAGAACTCATGTCACCTTGCATACTTAATAATAATTCAGACTTTTAAATTTTGTTCATCTCATCTGTTCAGATAAATAAGGTCTCTCCAAACTCACTCTTCATCTCTGTCATAAAATGCAGTTGAATTCATCATTAAATAGTAGGAGAAGGAGCAGACAGCCTGTCTCATGCATGCTGGGACTCCCTGCAGTGCTTTGCCCAGTTTGTATGTAGTCATACTCTGTAAGTCTTCATTAAAGGAATGAACAGAGAATGAATGGAAGTTGAGAGACTTAGTTTTGAGTCCTCTTTGCCTCTCACTCGCTGTGTGGCCTTGGACAAACCACTTGACATCTCCAACCTCCATTTTTTTCACCTGTAAATAAGTGAGGGATCAGATGTCCCCCTGTTTGTTTTTAATAGTTAGATTAGATCTCATCCACTTACTTTCGAGGTATACCCAAAATAGCAATTACTTTATTAACACAGGGCTTATAAATCTTTCCTAGATCAACAGTGAAATCCCTAAGGATGATTAGTGTTTTGTTTTCTTTTTAATTGCTTCACCTATTATCTTTAAACTAGGACAAATAAGAATTAAAGAGAAAAAGTAAAAAGGCTTTCCAGTTCCAGCAAGAGGGGAACTTGTCTTTTCTGAGAGATGTTTACCAAACCTTAACATTTTGGGGAAAAAGAAAAAATTCCAAAAGACCATTAGTGTTCCATTCCCTCCCTGCAGAATATATCTCTACATATCACATGGTATTGAAATGGTCTTTTTTCACTCTTACGTTTCATTCACTATTGGCAAACTGCTTGAGAGCATTGACCAGGTCTTTCTCAATTATTTTTGTATCTCCAGTACCTAGAGTAGTGACACATACTAGGTGCTCAATATGTTAAACTACACTGTTAAGGGCGCCTGGGTGGCTCAGTCGGTTGAGCGACTGCCTTCGGCTCAGGTCACGATCCTGGAGTCCCTGGATCGAGTCCCGCATCGGGCTCCCTGCTTGGCAGGGAGTCTGCTTCTCCCTCTGACCCTCCCCCCTCTCATGTGCTCTCTCTCTCTCAAATAAATAAATAAAAAAAAATCTTTAAAAACAAAACAAAACAAAAAAACTACACTGTTAAAATGGAAGTTCAGATAACCGAGCGAGTGGTGGAGCAAGATTATGAGAGTATCTACTGATTCCAAATGTGATAGTCTTTCTAATATAGAAACTGATTGCATTAAACCATTGAAAACCTTTAATTTTATTTATTTATTTATTTATTTATTATTTATTTATTTTTTTAAAAGATTTTATTTATTTATTTGAGAGAGAGAGCACATGAGAGGGGGGAGGGTCAGAGGGAGAAGCAGGCTCCCTGCCGAGCAGGGAGCCCGATGCGGGACAAGATCCAGGGACTCCAGGATCATGACCTGAGCCGAAGGCAGTCGCTTAACCAACTGAGCCACCCAGGCGCCCTATTTATTTATTTTTTTAAGTAATCTCTATACCCAATGTGGGGCTCGAATTCACTACCCTGAGATCAAGAGGCGTGTTCCACTGGGCCGGCTGAGTGCCCCCCGTAACCTTTACTATCTTAGTAAGAATTAGATATCAGATGGTGGCAGCAATTTTGAGGACCCCAAATTGTGTCATTTTCATGGGTTTGAGATGTGCAGGTTATAGGCTGCTGCCAGCATGGGTCTGGGTAGCCAGGAGTGAGTATGGAGATTCTTTGTCTTAAGGAGCACATTTAAATAAAATAAGGGAGAGAGAGCGCGAGATTTAGAAGTTAACACTTCTGATCCCCTCTTTAAAATAACTCTGCTTAAGTAAGGAGCAGATGGCCCAAAAGATAATTTCATCCCTAGATAGAAGCTGGAATAGATAAACCTATGTGGAAACATTTTCTATGTCATATTTTTCTTACTCTACTTTGTAAAGAAATAATGATGTAAAATAAAAAATCTAAGGAGTGAGAGATATTACATAATTTCATTTAGGAAATGGCCTGAAGCAATTTCATCTGAAGGAATAAGGATTCATGTATGCAACTGAGCCAGAAAAGTTGAAAACAGGAAAGTAAACAAAACTAGAGTGCAAAAGCCAGGAATTTTGTGAATCAGGATTATTTACTTGATTTTATTTTTTTGTATCTGTGGTGTGACTAATAAACTAAATCAAGTATTGACTCTTGAATTCTGTAAAGGAAATAAGTGTATGGGTAAATACACAATGTTTTTTCAGTATTTAAGTTAAAACTTCAATAACAGCTTTACGCTATG
>NC_138374.1:120013901-120028040 GCF_054177405.1 Leptonychotes weddellii
CACTGTGAATTGTGTAAGACTGTTGAATCACAGACCTGTACCTCTGAAACAAATACATTATATGTTAAAAAAAGAAGATAGTAGGAAGGGAAAAATGAAGGGGGGGGAATTGGAGGGGGAAACGAACCATGAGAGACTATGGACTCTGAGAAACAAACTGAGGGTTCTAGAGGGGAGGGGGTGGGGGGAATGGGTCAGCCTGGTGATGGATGTTAAGGAGGGCACATATTGAATGGAGCACTGGGTGTTATACCAAACAATGAATCATGGAACACTACATCAAAAACTAATGATGTAATGTACAGTGATTAACATAACATAATAAAATTTAAAAAATGCAAAAAAAAAACCCTAATGATGTAATATAGGGTGATTAGCATAACATAATAAAATTTAAAAAATTTAAAAAAAGAAATAAAAAATATAAATAGTTGAAATAGTCTGGAAAGTCATTTAAAATTTTTTCTTTTTACAAAAGGCAACAACTGGTTTTCTAGTTGCCAGCTCAATTTAGTCTATATAGCGATTTTTCTTCTTTGAAAAAGAAGCAGTTTAAAACAGAGCTCTCTTATAGCACAAAATGATTTATTGTCTTAACTCTGGTGTTCTGCTCTGTTTACCACCTTCAGCCAGAATAGAGTCACCAAGCACATGGCCCTACAGTTGAATCACACTGTAGAAACTCGCAGGAAAAGGCAAAGAGCCCAAACAGAAGAGAAGGAAAGGAGGAATCCCCCTCTGTAGGCTCTGTCTTACATTGGCGTTACATTCTTTAAGCCACTGGATCTTTTTGCTTAAAATTCCCATAATAAGTCAATCAGAAAAAGACAATTATCATATGGTTTCACTCGTATGTGGAATATAAGAAACAGTGCAGAGGATCATAGGGGAAAGGAGGGAACACTGAATGGGAAGGAATTAGAGAGGGAGACAAACCATGAGAGACTCAACTATAGGAAACAAACTGAGGCTTGAGGGAAGGGAAGTGGGTGGGGGTGATGGGCATTAAGAAGGGCGTGTGGTGTGATGAGCCCTGGGTGTTATATGCAACTGACAAATTATTAAACACTACATCCAATACTGATGATGTACTATATGTTGGCTAATTGAATTTAAATTAAATAAAAATTCCCATATCCACACTGCAGTTAAGACATATCTCCTGATAAGAGAACATTTCTTCTGACCGAGTCATTCCAGTTCAGAAGTTCATATTTAAAAAATAATCTAAGGAAAATGAAAATCTGAAAGCATCGAGATGTTCATTGCAATATTATCTGGAACAACAAAGTGTGGGAGATAATTTAAAAATCCAACAAGAGGAGACCTGTCAAATAAATTATTCATGCTCTTTCTTTGCACACACCCTAACAGTGGTGAGCCCTCACCCTGCAATCTTTTACACAGGTTCTTTCTGCTGCCTGGTGTGCCCTCACAGCTTCATACTCATCCATGTGTCCTTCAAAACCTAAAGAAGACATCCCCCAGTTTGGGCCTTCACTGATGGCCTTCAGTTAACCACCATCTTCTGGGTGATCTCTTTCAGTTGAACATATTTCTAACACTGAACTTCGTACACATTTGTGTATATGGTGGTCCATTCTTCAAGACATTCAAAGTCATTTCCATATCTCTCCTCAGCCCCTGAGCACAGTGCCTGGCTCCCATTGGGTTCTGGGAGCAGAGGTGTCAGAAGAAATGAATAGTAAAATATTCATGTAGGAAAGAATATTATGTCACCTTTACATTGAAATTTCTGAATGCAAAGACATATGAAAATAGATGATAGATTATTATGTGACAATTAGAATATAAATTCAATATGCACATTTTGACTTTAATTTTGTAAAGTATACCTAAAGAAAGTGATATGTTAGGAGTTATTTATGTAAGTGGGGTCAGAAGTAGGATAATGAGTGGCTAAAATAATTGTTTCTTTCAAAATGTCTTCAAATTATGCTCTCTCTCTGTAGCAAATATTGCCAATGGTGCCATCCATCCCCCTTGCCCTTCAACTTCAGGGCACATTGGCCCAACTTCCAACTGCAAGGCCCCGTATTTCCTTGTCTGAGGCTTTCTCTGAATCAATTTTGTCAGTTGTGTGGCAGACTAAACAGTGTCAAAGAATTAACACCCCTTTGGGAGTAGCCCTCAGATGGTGGTTAGTGTAAAAATATCCCAGATCCTGTTCCACTTTGAGGTATGTGTTCCGTTGGTGCCCAGACTTCCCCACAGAGATTCAGCAGTATTTACCCGCCGAGGCAAATTGCGTGGTAAGTCACCCTTTATGTTTCCACACCTCTTCCTTGCTCCTCCACGATTTCCTGCTGTCACCACCAAAACAAGTATTTGCACTTAAATCCTTATCTCAGGGTCCATTTCTTTTTTTTTTTTTTTTTAAGATTTTATTTATTTATTTGAGAGAGAGAATGAGAGAGAGAGAGCACATGAGAGGGGGGAGGGTCAGAGGGAGAAGCAGGCTCCCCGCCGAGCAGGGAGCCTGATGCGGGACTCGATCCCGGGACTCCAGGATCATGACCTGAGCGAAGGCAGTCGCTTAACCAACTGAGCCACCCAGGCGCCCTCAGGGTCCATTTCTGAGAGAACCCAAATTAAGACACCCTCTAATAACAAAAATTAATAATTCTGTAGAGAAGTGATACTAAAATGTAAATATTATTGGGAAAGTTCTTTTTTTAAAAGATTTTATTTATTTGACTGAGACATAGCAAGGGAGGGAACACAAGCAGGGGGATCGGGAGAGGGAGAAGCAGGCTTCCCGCGGAGCAGGGAGCCCGATGCGGGGCTCGATCCCAGGACCCTGGGATCATGACCTGAGCCAAAGGCAGACGCTTAACGACTTGAGCTACCCAGGCACCCTCAGGAGAGAGAATTTTTTTTTTTTTTTAAGATTTTATTTATTTATTTGACAGAGAAAGACACAGGAAGAGAGGGAACACAAGCAGGGGGAGTGGGAGAGGGAGAAGCAGGCTTCCCGCGGAGCAGGGACCCCGATGCGGGCTCGATACCAGGACCCCGGGATCATGACCTGAGCCGAAGGCAGGCGCTTAATGACTGAGCTACCCAGGCGCCCCCTATTGGGAAGGTTCTAACACCTTAATTTACTAAAGGTATTGCAAATTAATTAAAATTAGTGATGAAACTGCCAGTTCCCCAAGGACTAGAACACAAAGCAAGCAATCCCTGTGCTAGTTGTGTATGAGTGTAAGGAAAGTTCTGAATTTGAGTCATGAGCCCAAGCCCTGCGTTGGGCTCCACATTGGATGTGGAGCCTACTCATTAAAAAAAAAAGGCTTAAAAACATGATTAGGAAATGGGCATTTTTAGTAAAAATCTAGATATATTGACTGTTTGTATAATGTTATATATATATCCGGATATCTAGAAATATATGAAGACATTTACATAAAGATATTTGATGGTCTTCTTTATTTTATTATGTTACGGTCTTTTGACAGAAATTGGATAAAATACAGGCACTTCTCTGAAAGCATGCTTATTCATCATAGAAATTTGATTCAACATAGTGGAATAATATGAGTTATGGTTTCATCACATTGATCATGACTGAATGTTTTGCAAGTATTAGGAATAACACCTCCCAAGGATGAAAAAGAAAGCTTCTATACACGAACTATGGGAACAAGATCCATTTTAGAGAGTAGCTGGTAGCTTGTTAGTCTTTTATTTTTCTGTTTACTGATGATACTGTACTACAGTAATATGGCCAGGGCAAGGCCAAAGACCCATGAGTACTTGAATCAAAGGACACAGGAAAAATTATTTTGATTTGTTTTTGTTAGCTTTGAGCAACCAATTTCTTCAAAAAACCAAAAACTAATAGCACAAGAGTTATTTTTTTACCAGGCATTCCAGAAATTCCTATAGGAACCCATGCTTTTGCTTGGATGATCTTTAGCCCAGTGCCCTAGAATCATCTGGGGCGATTGATAAAAACCAGGATTTCCAGGTCCCATACAAAGGATTCTGATTCAGCAGGTCTGGAGTAGGGTTCAGGAATTCGCCTTTTTACTGAGTTCCTCAAACAATTCTTATGTAGGTAAACCCCAAACCACACATTGAGAAACACTGCTCTGGCCTCTAGTCATTTTTTCCTCACTAAAAGAAAAAAAAAAAGTGACTTTTTTCAACAAGGGATTCTTACAAATACAGATATATATTATCAGAACAGATCTTACTGCGCTGCAGACCTATCATATCAGTGTTACCAAGATTTTACCTGAATCCTCCTCACTTTACTAGAACAGAGATTCTGTGTAACTAGCAGCTGCTTTCAGGAAGCATGATCAAAATAGAGACATATAAAAACAACAAACAAACAACTTTAAAGAAAGCAAACAAAAAATCCAGTGACCAAACTTATTTTGCAGTACCTTTATTTGTATTACTTAAACATCTTTTAATTATGTTGTTATTATTGAAGTGTAATTGACATACAATGTTATATTAATTTTCTGTGTCCAACATATTGTTTCAACAATTCTATACATTACTCAACACTTACCATGATAAGCGTAGTCACCATCTGTCATCGTACAATGTTATTACAATATTAGTGCCTATATTCTCTATGCTGTACTTTCATCCCCATGACTTATTTTATAACTGGGAGTTTGTACCATCCTCCCTCTCCCTTCCCTCTAGCAACCACCAGTTTTATTCCCTGTGTTTGTGAGTCTGTTTCTGTAGTAACTTTAATTGCCTATCGTTCACAGTAAATATCTTAATTCACTGCTCACTGGATATCTGGTTTCATAAAGGCCTAGGGAACACTGTGAAAAGTCTCTGCTGTCTTAGAAACCCAGTGTCTCACCTTAGCTGTGTGTCTTAGAGATTAATGATGCCATATTGTGCCATGGAAATGTTTCATGATATAGTGGGTGGAAGATATTAGCCAAAAACTGGGAGTGGGCTTAGAGAGAAAAGATAATGATAACAACCTGCAATGTTGCAAGGAATTCTGTAGCCCAAACCCAGTTTTTTCCTTCTGGCCCTGGAAGCAACATCACTTTCACTCAATTCCCCCTCTCTTTACCCATAAAGTATTATTATAATGAATTTTTTTATGAAGTCATGAATGTTTCATATATAGGTATAGAGAAACTCTAAAACCATAAAGTGTTAAAGGTGAAACGAATTTTAGTGATCACCAAATTCAACCTCCTCATTTTATAAAATAGTACACTGAGGCCTAAATTAATTGACTTGCACAAGTCCACAAACAACACACAGCTAGTCATCATTTTATTTTAAAAAACAAAATGAAAAGAGAAAAAAAAAAGATTATCCCCCCCTCAACACACACACAAATTATTTATTCTTTAGAGCTACTCTGATCCTCATTTCAGCATTCAAAGAGCCAGTGCTTTATTTTGATGTCCTAATTCTGGTATTTCTGATTTAAAAAGTATTTGTGTCCTATGTTTTTGTGGTTATGTAAGATAGGAATAAAATTATGAAGAGCTGGAAAAAGCAAAAAGCCTCAGATTATTGATAAAAAGGAAAGCCTGCTGTGTGAAGTTATGTCTCCCTCCCTCCTTCTCTCCATCCATTCCTTCCTTCCTTCTTTCCTTCCTTCCTTCCTTCCCCCCTTCTTCCATCAAACATGCTGAGAGTACAAAAATGATTATGGCATTTAAATTAAAAAGAATGATTATGGCAGTTTCTCCTATTAAAAAGCTCACTATTTAGCCAGATTCAGAAAGTAACAAGTACTTATAAAAATTGCAGGTACCATGATAAGATGTAATAAAAGGAACATCTTTGTTGTCAAATGAGTTGAAGTTGTTCAGACTAGGAAAAGCAGAGGGCTCAGTTCTGCTGGAGAGATGTGTTCTATGTAAAAGTCTATGGGTGAATGAGCCGGGCATGTTAGGGAATGGCTGAAGTGAAGTATAGGATAAATGACAGGAGATGGGGCTGGAAATACAGCCTAGGAGAAGACTAAGAAGAGCATTTTATGCCATTCTAGAGGAATTTGAACTTTGCCTTATATAGTCCCACACAGTCTAGTCCTGAAGACAATAGCTATACATGGCTATTGGCCACTTGAAAGGTGGCTACCCCAAACTGAGATGTGCTGTATGTATAAAACACACATTGGATTTTGAAAACTTAGTATGAAAAAAAGAAAATTAGCCAACTCACTAATAACTTTTTATATGGCTTATATGTTCAAATGATAATATTAATATTATTAGACATTATATTTCTATTCCATTATATTTTTATTTCTATTTTCTATTTTTTTTTAAAAGATTTTATTTATTTATTTGACAGAGAGAGACACAGCGAGAGAGGGAACACAAGAAGGGGGAGTGGGAGAGGGAGAAGCAGGCTCCCCGCAGAGCAGGGAGCCCGATGTGGGACTCGATCCCAGGACCCTGGGATCATGACCTGAGCTGAAGGCAGTTGCTTAACCAACTGAGCCACCCAGGCGCCCTCTATTTTCTATTTTTTATACTGTTGTATAAGCAGTAGTAATGTACTCAAAATCGTGGGTTTTTAAAACTTCACTGTTTTTAATTACTGAAGTACTTTAAACTGCCAATATCATGATTCCAGGCCTAAATGATTTAGTCTGTATCTCTAAAAAATAACATTTTCTATGTAAAGAAATAACAATATCAAATATTTAATAGTTAATAATAATTACTTAACATCATCTATTATTCAGGCTATATTAAAAATTTCCAGTTGTCCCCCAAATGTCTTTATAGCTGGTTTGTCAAAACCAGAATGCAGTCCAGGACCATCATTACATCTGCAGGTCCTTGACCTCTTTTAGTTTAGAATAGTCCCCTCTTTCCCTCTTATTTTTTTGTGTCACTAACTTGATAAATAGACCAGCCCAATTATTCATGTTCTACCTTCTCAGTTTGTCTGATTTGTTGTTGTTTAGCCTGGTACTCTGTACTTCCTGTAGTGTATAAATTAGACCTACAGACTTGAGTAGGTTCCAGTGAAACATTTCTTTTGCTCTGATATAAAACATATAATGTGAGTTCCTCATATTTTATCTCATCAAGAGATAAGACATGTCTGATTTCATCACTGTTTGTGGTGCCAAGGTTGACCCTTAGATGTAGTGAGGGCAGCTTTATTCCTCCAATACAAAGTTGTGTTTTCATTTGGTAACCAGGAAGCTTTTAATTAAAAGAATACTGCAATTATGTCTTCATTGTGAAGTAGTGTCGATTATGGAGGAGGGAATAAAAGAAGAGAGAAAACAGAAAGACCACTAGTAGTCTTTTATTACAGTCTAGAAAAGAGAGAGATGATGATCTTACTTTGAACTGGGGATCGTGCTAATTCCTTAGCACGTGTTACATTTATAAATCCTCACACAACTGTATGGGATAAGTTTTCTTATCCCCATCGTCTGGTTAAAACTGAGCTTTACAGAGATTGAGCAGTGGCAGAGTGGTGATTAAAACGCAGCTCTGTCTGACATCAAAATCCATATACTGGACCGCTCTCCTATGCTGACTGCAATAATAATTTGGTTTGAGAGGCTTTGGTTTGAACATTTTTATATTTTATTTTAAGTTTTTTTTAGAGAGAGAGAGAGTGTGCAAGCATGGGGGGAGGGATAGAGAGAGAGAGGGACAGAGAGAATCTTAGCAGGCTCCACACCCAGCATGAAGCCTGATGCAGGGCTTAAACTAATGACCCTGAGGTCATGACCTGAGCTGAAATCAAGAGTCTGACGCTTAACTGACTGAGGCATCCAGGTGACCCTGAATGTTTTGAATGCTTTTAAAAATTTGGTGACTGGGACACCTGGGTGGCTCAGTCGGTTAAGCATCTGCCTTTGGCTCAGGTCATGATCCCAGAGTCCTGGGATCGAGTCCCGCATCGGGATCCCTTCTCAGCAGGGAGCCTGTTTCTCCCTCTCCCTCTGCTGCTCCCCCCGCTTGTACACTCTCTCGCTCTCTGACAAATAAATAAATAAATACAATCTTAAAAAAAAATTTGGTGACCAACGAACTACTTGGGGTATGGAAGAAATAACTCTAAAGTGTTTCTCTTGGACAATTAGGTGGTATGGCTGTTGAATTTGAAATGTTATTTGGAAATGTCAGCTGAAAATATAGGTCTGGAATTCAGAAGACAGATCAAAGAAAAAGTAGAGACGAGTAGAATTGTAGATTCAAGAGTTATCTGCATAGATATGTTAGCTTAGACTTGGGGAGTGTATAGAGTCACCTAGTATATTTATACAGCATTAAGACACCTTCACTTTGTATGTGTAAACCATTTGAGATTAGCAAACCAATATCAAAAGGGAGACAACTGCATGAATTAAAAATGCCATTTCTGATTTTTATATTCCTGAAAAAGTTAAAAATATTATAAAGAATTATTAGTATATTATTTCAGTATAAATTCTTTATGTTACTGTGTGGGAGGGTTAGAGTATTTCTAATGGAAGACATTTTCCCTGCGGTCGGTGGTTATCATGATCCTTACATCTAAACCAGTTCTGGTAGGCAGAAGTTTATTTATTTACAGAGTGGGGCAGAGTCTTTTAAACTAGGCTGGTCATAGAAAACCTTGATATTATACTTACTATATTATGGAATAACCCATACTTTGAACAATCTTGAGGGAAACACACCACAGTTGCCTCTCAAATTCTTAGAATAGTAGTCTAGAATTCTGAGAATTTGTTCTGCTCTATTTGAGGTTGAATACAAAATGGTATGTGGTGGTAAAATAATGAATTGTTTAGAATTCTTAACAAAAGCTAAAAGGTTATTTTTCTAGTCATCTGAAATTATCTTTGTTTCTCTAGGGCAGTAGTAAGGATCTGTTTTTCATTTAATGGTCTTTCTCAAGGAACTTCTGAGAAATCGGATAACTCCTTTCTCCTGAGGTAAGTAAAGTGTTAAAAAGGACATTCATCAAAATTCAAGATAAGCAGATATATTTGCTCCATATTTATAAAGTTATAGAAAGTTGAAATTTCTTTCTTAAGGAATTTTTGATTACTTTAAATGGCAATTACAAAAGGAAAAAAAAACCCACAGTATTTTGGAACAGGGGTCAGATAAAACCAGGTTTAAATAAATTTCATGGAAAGTCCTTAAGAGGGAAAAGTAGTCATAAAAAATGCATTCTGAGGACTGTGTGTGGAAAATGAGGAAAGGCAGTCCCTCTATCCTCTGTCTTCCTGAAGTGAGTGGTCAGATTGGCTGGCTTTTCCTGTACAACTGAAGTGTCTTCAAGACATGGGATGATCTCGGTGAGGCTGCTCCTTCTTAGTTTCCAGGACGCATAGGATGCACTAATCACAAAAGGGAAAATCTGTTATTCTTATAGTAAGAAAATTGCAGTGATGGGACAGTTCAATTAGCCCTATGAATAGATGTCACAATCTTTAATTTTAACTTTGATAAAGCTCTGCGACACTCATTGGTGCAACCATATATTTTACTGCAGCTTACTCATGAGAATAGTTTCCATATTTTATTGTATAGAACACTACTGTAAACCTTATTAGTCTTAGCACTCTTACCTTCTACTGCTCAGTGTTTATGCTAATAAACCATCGCTAAAGAGATGAATGCCTCCAATGAATCAACTATTGATTAGTAAATACGATAACTTCAACATTCTGCCAGCTACATTTAACCCAACACCCTTATTTTATAGATGATAAAACTGGAACTCTAGAGACATAAGGAATTTATCCAAAGTCACACAGATAATTAGAGCCAGAATTAGCCTAGAACCCAGACATCTGACCTGAAGCTCTTCCCATTGCCTTCATACTTAGATGGGGTCAATTTTCTGACAGATTAGTTCTTATCTTTAGTGGTGATGGAGGTTACGCTACTGAGATGACAAGTTAGTTATTTTCATCTTACATATTACTAATAGTAAGATTGGATCAACTTCATAGAATCAGTTGTATTATATCCAACTGGATGCATTGTTTGTGGTCATTTTTAAAAAAATGGTGGGTGGTTTAGAGGCATTTTATTTTCCTGGGGCATTGGAGATATGTGAAAATAACAACATGTAGTGGAAAGAAACTTGGATTATAGTTCTGTCTTTATCATTGACCCTGTTAAAGTCACTTAACTTCATGGCATCTCAGTTTTTCAAGCTGTAAAATAAAGACCATAGTACCTACTTATATAACAAAGGTGGAGAATTTTCAAAAAGATCCTCTAAACTTGTGGTAGCATGTTTAGGTTGACCAAATGATAAGCCTGTAGAGAGATCTTCGTATCATTTGCTTTGGGAGTTTCTTACCGGCAGGCTGTCTCCGACGCCATTGATGACTTTGAAGGTGTGGTGATAAAAATAAACATCCTATTTATTTTGTAATGTGCTTGTGATGAAACACACCAGTGTGAGTCTTAAAGAGCACTGACTGCTGCTAATTAACATTATGCCACATTTTATAACATCCTAAGGAAGGTTGGACAGAGCTGACTCATTCCCATTGTACATGGTGTACTCATTGAGCAAACAAGAACACAGTGGACTCCTGAAAGTTGAGATGTGAACGTTTTCTATTAATTTCAAGGAACTTGTATGTTGTGTGCACAGCTGTTCTGTCCTACTCCTCATGCAGGAGGCAGAAATGACTTTAAAGTCCCTCAGTAATAGCAATAAGAAAAATAGCTATAATTTATCAATCTCTTATTTTATGTCAGTCACTGTGCAAGAGTTATACATGTATTATTTCTAATTCTCAAAGTAACCCTGTGAGGGGTATTATTATACTTGTTTTACTGAATAATGTTTTTATAGAAAGAAAATAAAATATAATTTGAATGTCTTTGTTTCCATTTCTACTCTACAGCAGGTATGCTTGTTTCTCATTTTTCCTTATGACTCTTGGCGAAGCAGAGACAAGCATTATTAATTCCCATCAGCAGATAAACTAAGGCAAGTTGGAGTTAAATACCTTGCTCAAATATTAGCATCAGCTCTATGACTGGGGCCTTAATTTCACCTTGGGCTATGTTTTCATTAGACCACTGGTTTTCAAATTAACACATTCAACAATTGAATGCTGGCTATGTACTTGGATCTAGGGAGAGAATACATACACAGCTCCTGCCCTATTTGAATGGGGATGAGTCCAAATCAGAACCCTCTGAACAGGCCTATCTTTGGGGCTCCGATGGCCTCATCTTTTCCCTTCCCTCTTCCTCACAGTACGGTTAGGCCCCTTGACACAGGTTTAAATAGTTAAAATGAACTCATCACTACCATTTGTTGAGCACTGTTTAGAAGGGTGTAAAGCACTCTACCTGTATCATCTTTATCTCTTCAGTGCCCTGGGAGGAAGGATGATTCTGGGTTTTGTTTTTTGTTCTTGTTTTCTTGGCCAGGGAAGAGACACAAGAGGATGCCAAGCAAACGAGAGGCAGAGGTTGAGCCTCAAGGCTGCTCTAAAATCGGTTGTTCTGCCTCCCGTCCCACATGGCTTCTTGGTGCATGGACCTCAGTTTATTGTAAGTAGCAACTGGTGAGTCCACTTTCTGTCTTGCTCTACCTTCTGCAGGCTACAGGGGCAAGGAGAGGTGAGGCGCGCAGGTGGTTTGGAGAAGAGAAAAACCCACGTCCTCTGGTTACTCTGGGATTATTGCAGGAAGTTATAAAAAGGCTTGGAAGTAGCAGGCTCGAGCTGTGGACTCTGAATGGGGAGGTTTGACTTTTGAGGCCACTCTATGAAGTAGCCTAGTAGTGATACTGAGAATTCAAACACCAAACTCGGACTATGTGGCAAATAGGGAAAAGAAATATTAAGGAAACTCTTGGAGGGATTACTGGAGGAAAAGTTTCAAAGCGTTTAGCTAGGATCATCTCTAGTGTTCCAGTGTTGTTCTTTTTCTTTTTTAAATGTAGTCTCTTATAGTCTTTTTTCTTCTGTAAGATTTGTTTATTTTAGAGAGGGAGGGAGAGCACGGGGATGGAGAGGGACAGAGAGAGAGGGAGAAACTTTTTCTTTTTTTAAAGATTTTTGTTTATTCATTAGAGAGAGAGCACAAGCAGGGTTGGGGGCAGCGGGCAGGGGTGGAGGGGCAGAGGGAGAAGTAGGCTCCTCGCTAGGCAGGGAGCCTGATGCGGGGCTCAATCCCAGGACCCCAGGATCCTGATCTGAGCTGAAGGCAGACGCTTAACTCACTGAGTCCCCTGGTCACCCCCCAGTGTATTTTTGTAGCAAACTAAACTCTATTCCTGATTGACTTTAGCCTCATCTATGTGTGTGATTTCTTTCACATAATTTCCTGCTAATCTCTCGTCTTTAATCCTAAATCCCCAGCTCTACACTGAGCCCTGTTTCTGAGGCAAAGGGATCTTGGCAGTGCATGCTGAGTGGTGCTTTGCATGCAAGAGCTTCAAAAATATGTGAATAGTGAGTAAAAGTAAAGATAAAAAATTTGGGGGGGCACAATCATTATTTTCAGCTTGGTAGGATAAATTGCTTCACCTTGCTGATTTATAGAACTCCAAGTAAATTCTGAAGATGAGCGCTCCATCAATCCTACCTTATTACACAAATAACTCTCTCTGCTTTGTGTCCAGAACAACTGATATCAATCAGCTCCTTATTTCTAGCAAGCAGCTCATTTTCTTGATACATTGATCTAACTTGCCTATTGAATCACTAGTAATCAGTTTCTGATCCCTGCTTCTCCACTTCAGTAATAACTTAACAGATAGTACTTTGTTTCAAAGTCTGTTAGAATATCAGAAGAATGCTTCATTGTTAATGACTGAACCCAAGGGATAAAATAAAATTTAATTATATAATTAACCCTTGGCAGAAAAGTAGATAATTTGGTTTTACCCTTACTCTAATCATACCTCAGTTCTATGTATTTTAAATAGGTAAACTGTTTATCATTTATAGGGTTTATCTATTTGATATTATACTAGCCACTTGAAACATACTTAGTGGGCTACTATAATTTTGTCCTAAAATTCATTTAAAATTTTGAGTCTTACACTTTGTTTTATTGATTAATTTATGTATTAAAAATGTATTACATGAATACTGTTTGTCAATCTTGGGCTACATTATTTAGAGGCTTAAAATACAGTTAGTATCAGGCTCCAGGGAAATATGATATAAAATTGTATAGTTCATTGTTTATGGATTACCTTGGTTATTTTATCACTCAATATACAAGGCAATATTGAACATGTTTGTGTGCCTTATAAATCTTTAAAGGTCATGTGGGCTGTTGATAAATGACTACCTTCTGGTTCACTCTCTTTACTGACAAGCTATTCAGAAAAAAATTACTATATTCGAAAAAAAATTAATGGTATACTTTTCTAAGGCTTGGATCAGGAAAGTGGAAAAGTGCTCAGGAAAAAAACTGAAGCTAAAACCAGAAATTTCTCAGTACTTAAACTTTCTTTTACTGTTTAATATAGTTGAGTTCCTTTAATAATTTTAAATGAAGCAACTTCATTCTATAAATTAACCAAACCTAGTGATTAGTTGTTTAAGCTGAAGTTTTCTCACACCCTTAAATTCCCCTTAGCTTCCCCAACTTCCCCACCTACCCTTAAACTATTATAAGAGTTTAAATGATTTTCAAAAGATTTAAGAAGGGGGCGCCTGGGAGGCTCAATCGTTAGGCGTCTGCCTTCAGCTCGGGTCATGGTTCCAGGGTCCTGGGATCGAGCCCCGCATCGGGATCCCTGCTCAGTGGGAGGCCTGCTTCTCCCTCTCCCACTCCCCCTGCTTGGGTTCCCTCTCTCGCTGTCTCTCTCTGTCAAATAAATAAATAAAATCTTGAAAAAAAAAAGATTTAAAAAGGCCTGAAGTCCAACCATACCCCAGCTTCATTGGATTAGGTTCGAGGCTATGGTATCCCCACCCCCATCCCCTAGGGGATCCCATGTGCAGACAAGAGTGAGAACCGGTGGTAGAAACACCCTCTTAGTTCTCAGGGGAGAGAATTTTCAGGCATCTTCTGAGATTCTCCTCTGCTCTGCTCTCTTTCACAACCAATTCCCATGAAGAGTCATTATAGTCTAAAGTCAATTTAGTCCATTTGTTTTAGGATATCCGTGAATGTATATGCTTGTTATTTTGTAAAAAAAAAAAAAAAAAAA
>NC_138374.1:120028540-120045183 GCF_054177405.1 Leptonychotes weddellii
AGTTTGTTTCCTGAGATTAAGAATTCCTCATATCAGTCAGGTCATATGATACATGTCTTTCTCTGTTTGACTTATTTCGCTCAGCATAATACCCTCCAGTTCCATCCATGTCGTTGCAAATGGCAAGATCTCATTCCTTTTGATGGCTGCATAATATTCCATTGTATATATATACCACATCTTCTTTATCCATTCATTTGTCGATGGACATCTTGGCTCTTTCCACAGTTTGGCTATTGTGGACATTGCTGCTATAAACATCGGAGGGCAACCATAATTCTAAAATGTGTGCAGCAACCTATGATTTAGTAATATTTCATGCAAGCTACAAATTCCACATTAACAATATTATCTTAAGCTCAAACTATATATGAGATAAATTCTAACATCCTGGTTCATAGCTCCATAAATTTATAATCTCTCACCTCTTCAGCAGTAAAAGGCTATTTGATTATAAATTTCAAAATTCTCCTACATTTTCCAGGATTTTGGAAAATCAAGTTTATTTGACAGGTATTCATCATAGTGTAGACTTTAATTGTAATTGTATTAGTTTACACTTCTTACAAAGACAATTTGAAGATTAACTACTAAATAACACCAGGCTTGTAAACAACTTTTATATTATGACACTTTCAGCTGGAGCTCCCCATTAAGCTCAGTTCAGGACCACTTTATGCTAAACTGAACTGTTAAAGAAAGCAACGTTGGATAATAAACCATTTAGATACAAGTTCCATCATAAGAAACTTAGCGGGGTTGATTTGCTTGGTTTGGCTTGGCATTTGTCTTAACCTCTCAAGGTTTCTTTCCCCCCCCTCTAGTTTTTTCTTTCTTTCTTTTTTTTTTCTGTTTTAATTTAACATCATATCTTGAGCATTTTCTCATGTTTTTATTATTTATTTTTTGATTTTTATTGTTATGTTAATCACCATACATTATATCATTAGTTTTTGATGTAGTGTTCCATGATTCATTGTTTGTGCGTAACACCCAGTGCTCCATGCAGAACGTGCCCTCTTTAATACCCATTACCAGGCTAACCCATCCTCCCACCCCCCTCCCCTCTCCCCGCTCTAGTTTTCAATCAGAAGTCTCTGATCATTACTCCTATTCCAACCTCCATGATTTTCTTCTTTAATCTTCTTTCCACAAGTTGCTTGCTCAGGTAACAAGTCATCAACTTCCATTTACATCATCATTTTACCTGTGTCAGCCCTCCATAAACCCCCTCTTTGTATTTACTCTTGCGATGTATTCATTCTTTATAAACTACTTTTGTTTGTTTGGGGAAAGAAATGGTGCTAGTGTGGTCTGATGAGACTCTGATGGAGCAGAAAGCCAGGCAGAGTCCTCACTGGCTGCTCTGGAACTTGTCCTCTACTTTGAAGGTCAAAGACACACTCCTGATGGCATCCAGGTCTAAATAGACCCTGGGAGACTGGATAGCAGCAACTAAAATCCAAGCAAGACTTAGGTAGACACCAGACTGCCAATTTAATAATTTTCTGTAAGAAATAACTGTTAGGACAATGGAGAAACTACAACCTGTGTGGTTAGGTTGTGCTCTTGCTGCGGTCAGCCTACGTGGGAAACAATCAGCGAGTTTCTTTGCAGAGGTTAAAATTGAAATACAAAGAATTTGTATCAGTTTAGGAAAACCCCTTCTATAACAGAGTCAAGAAAATAAATGCTAGGTTAAGTAATATAAATGAGTCAAGTCATCCAGGATGGGGATCTAAAAATTAGAGAAGGCAGGCATGCTTAGATTTTGCTCACCCTGATCCATGGGATTATTGCCCCCCTTTCTCCCAGAGCACTGATTTCCCAGTAAAACCCAGAAATCTGAATTTTTGAAGAATCATCAGTTTGTGGCTAAATCTGTCTCAATTTGAACATCAAAATAAATAACAATAGCAAAAAATTATAATCCGTTGTATATATATATCATGATCTATTGTACAAGTTACTAGTGATAGATAAAATCACAGGGAAAGGTCTTCCTAAACCAACTGATAAATGATGATGGGATGATGGAATAATACTACTTATTAATTATAAAAGGAAAAATAATAACTTTACAGTGGAGAAACCTAGCAGAAAATACCTTAACACGGTGATTAATGTTAATGTCGCCGGTAACAGGGCAAATTGACATGAGTGCCTCCTGATACAATCACTAAGAAGATAAAAATATCACTCTGCTGTTCCTGCCAAAAATGCATAAAGTTAATCTAATCATAAGGGAACATCAGACTAACCCAAATTGAGGTGCCTTTTATTAAATAAGTAATGTATTCTACTTAAATGTCATTGTCATGAAAGACTGAGGATCAGTTCCAGATAAGAGGAGGCTAAAGAGACATGGCAACCGAATCAATGCTTGATCCGTGATTTTTGTGGTTGTTATACAGGACATTGCTGGGATGGGATAATTGGTAAAATCTGAATAAGGTCTATAAAATAGGTGATAATATTGAACCAATGTTAATTTCCTGATTTCGAGAATTGTACCATGGCTAGATAAGAAATACACACTCAAGTTTTTAGGGGTAAATGGGCATTATGTCTGCAACTTATAATCAAATAATTCATTAAAAAAATTCACAGGGAGACACAAAGAGAGGGGGTGGAGAGAAAGACACAGAGAGAGAGAGGATAAAGCAAACAGAATCCTAACATAACATGTGGGTAAAAGTATACAGGAATTCTTTGTAATATTTTTATGGCTTTTCGGTCAGTCTGACGTTATAGCAAAACATAAATTTAAAAGAAGTCACCAGTTTGAATCGATGCTCTGTCCAGAGAGTTTGCAGCTGGAAGCCAAAGCCTTGAATTTCTTTGGAGGAACCTCTGCAGAGTGTGGCAGGATGCACAAGGATTCAATATCTCTATCTTCTCCTTTCTTGTTCTTTTCTTTAGATCGACAAGCTCAGTTATCAATGCCACAGTTGTCGTTACTGAGAGAGTCCCCAACAGGTCTACACCTTGTTCGTGTAATTAGAGGAGAATCTTCAGCCTCCTGCTTACACGTTATTATTTAGGAGTGTGGCTGCTACCTTTGGGAAAAACTTCCACTTCTAAGCATTAATTAACTTCACAGGGTAAATGTTTTCAGAGGGCAATCCCTCATTTCAAGTTTTGGGTATAATTTATAAAAATTCGCCATATCTTTACTTTCCCTTCCTCCAGGTGGCCTGAATACGTAGCAGCCCCAGCCCTAATTAAGCTGATTTAATATCTGAGACTCAGAGTTCCCTCCAGGTCTAAACTTTTTTTTTTTTATTTCCAGATCTCTTTGTCCTGGGTCTAGTTCTGGGCACATGCAAGGCTTTTCCTTCAATATCATTTATTATAGTCACGTTACCCTAAAAGTGAATGCTTTCAGTGAACAAACGAGTACAATTCAGCGAGTGCTCTTGAATTATAATGAACATTTCCATTTTAATGAGATTTGATTAAAGTGCAGCGGTCTCCGTAAATTATCTAAAATGACACAGTACTTGTATTAGAAATTCAGTCATGCCTATGTTAGGGATCAACAGAGGAGAGCTTATTTCCACCCTCATTTCTCTTCCATAAAAGGGAAGAATGGCTGGATCAGCCACTTTAAAAGCAGAGGAAGTAGCAAATTGATTTTTTGACAGGATTGCTGCAGAGAATGATGGGGAGTGGGTGGACCGGACTGAGCAAAATGAGAAATGAGAGATAGTAGACCAGGATGAGCCCTGCGAGGGAGGGCTGGGTGTAAACTGGAAGACAAAAATGCCGTTCCTGACATTGTTTGGAGGGAGGGAAACCATATTTATGTGGATTTGCAAGCAGAATCTGGTTGAGCAGTTAGAATTTTTTAATTTAAAGCTTTTCTGTGACTGCGATAGAAACCACTCTGGAAAACAGTGTGGCATCGTGAGATGCCATCTCTCAGGACTCAGGACTCCTCCTGAGGCTTGTGTAAGGAGGATACTTCTTGATTAGAAAGGGTAGAGAAGGTGGGTGGCAAAGAGAAGGGATGAAAACAGGTGGAAGACCAAAGCTTTGATGGCTTGGCAAGAACAGTGCGGACCAGGCAAGAACAACAGTACAGAAAGGAGGAGAGAACGAATACAGAAAGGGCGAGGCAGGGAAGACACGCTCTGTGACTGACTGGTCTTTTGGAAAAGTTGTTGTCTGACACAGTTTCTCAGTTTGATATGAGCAACAGTCACTGGTATGACGTTTAACGCCCAGAATCGTCAAATACTTAGATTTTGAACGATTCCCATGACATGGCTAAGAAAAAGAGAACCAAATGGAACAGATTCTACTCCCACTCCCGGGAGGGGAGGAATCTGCCTGCTTGACGTTTTGCTCAGAATGAGGAAAGCCATTTTTCTTCTTTCTGTCCTTTGTTAAAACATCTGAGCCATGATCCTGTTAGGAAGGAGCTATAGGCAGGATGTCCCTAGGAAGGCGGGGGCAGAGTTATGGCCACTTTTGCTCTGGGAAAAAGTAATTCTCCAGGTTTGGCAGCAACCTTGCTCAGCAGCTGAAAGGAGTTTTTATTTTTTTTATTTTATTTTTTAAGATTTTTTTTTTTTATTTATTTGACAGAGAGAGACACAGTGAGAGAGGGAACACAAGCAGGGGGAGTGGGAGAGGGAGAAGCAGGCTTCCCGCTGAACAGAGAGCCCGATGATTACAATAAGTGACACATTTTTTATTTTATTTTTTTTAAAGATTTTATTTATTTATTTGAGAGAGAGAGAATGAGAGAGAGCACATGAGAGGGGGGAGGGTCAGAGGGAGAAGCAGACTCCCTGCCAAGCAGGGAGCCCGATGTGGGACTCGATCCCAGGACCCTGGGATCATGACCTGAGCCGAAGGCAGATGCTTCACCGACTGAGCCACCCAGGCACCCCTTTGGCTTTGTTTTTAATCAGCAAATTTCTTTATCTTCTTCCCCATCATCAAATTAACAAACCAGCCCACGCTTGCACCTGTTTTCTACTTCTCCTTATAATGAAGAGGTGGTGTCCCTCTTAAATGAATGGCTATTGTCTCCATTTGGAGTATGGCCTCCATTTTCCCTAGTTTTCTCTAGGAATTCTCACACTTTTCTCCTTTGAGTATTATCTACAATACTCCTCTCTACAGAATTTCTATCAGCATACTAATAGGCTTTCATATCCCTTGTTAAATTTGTTAATCTTTTTCTCTTCCCTTCTCTTCTCTGCCTCTCCTACTCCACAATACTCCTCCTAGGTAATTTCATCCACACCTGTAACTTTAAATACATCTTCACACCATTGACTCCGCACGTTATGTCTATAGCCCAGAGTTCTCCACTGGACCCCAACATTCAGTAGTCTAGTATTCTAGCAGAATTTATCCAAAAGATAATTCTTGATTCTTCCCAAACCTGTCCCCTGCCCTAGCCCTTAATTAAGTTTCCCCATCTCAGTAAGTGGAAACTCAGTAAGTCTCACCATCTACCCAGCTGCTCAAGCCAAAGACCCAGGAGTCATCCCTCTTCTCGTTCCATCCATTTTATCACTAAATCCTATAAATTCCATCTCCAAGCTATTTCTCAGATCCTGCTACTTTTCTCCATGTCCATTCTTCACCATTCTCTCTCTTCTGGGTTACTACTACCCAGTCTGCCAACTGGTCTCCCTGCTTCCACGACTGCACATCACCCCTCCTCACCAGTATTTCTCATTCATCTGCTACACTGCACAAGAGTTGTGTTTAAATATAGATCTGGTATGTCCTCTCCTGCTTAAAAAGTTTCAGTGACCTCTCAAACTTAGAATGCAATTTAAACTCCTCTTTTGGGCCTTCAAGACCCTGCATAACCATTTGATTCAGAGCCCGCCCTAGTCCCCCAATTCATCTCAAGTTACTCTTACATTCTTCCATTATGCTCCAGCCACATTGATTTTATTTTGGTTCCCTGAGCATGCAAAAACTCTTTCCTGCCTCAGGGCCTTTGCACTTGTTATTCTTCCTTCAACCTAGAAGTTTCTCTGCACCCTCATCCAGTATTTCTTATCCCCGAAGTCTCAGCTGAAATGTTACTTCCTTGGTGAGCAGCTTTTCCTGACAACTCCTTTTTACAGATTTCCCCAACCCCATTACTCCATTATTCTCTGATCTAGTACCCAGTCATTTTCTTGTAGTGAGCACGTTGCAATTCATTTCTTATTATTTTTTCATGCTTCACATAATTTTTGTCTAGCTCAGTAATGCAGATGTAAAGGATCATCCAGTATAGTATGGGGGCAGGGAACTTGCAGGTAGCACTGCTCAATCACACAGTCTCAGTACCCATTGTAGATGTGTTCTCTTAGAGGTTATTTAAGTCTAAACTTCAGTTTTATAATCTATACAAGGTGGACAATAATACCAACCTCCGAGTGTCGGTGAGAGAAATAAATGAGATTATATATGGAGTTATTAGCAAAAGCCTGGTATATCACGAATATTTCACAAATGTTAACCTGATAATTTCATCGTTCACTTTTTATTCTCCAACAGCTAGTATAATGCTTGGAAACAGGCTCTTATTAAATATTTGTTCAATAATCAAATAAATGAATAAATTGTGGGCTCAATTTCATAGAGCTGTTTTTAGGATGAGACACAGTGCATGTCAAGTGATTAAAACAGTGCTGGCACACTGTAAATAGTCAATAAAACTTTATCATCAGTAGTCAAAGAGCTTGCTAATTTGATCAATTAATACAATTAAGAACTACACCCAGGCCTCTTATCTAAAGCAATCACCATCTTTAATTGTCCACTGGGTCTCACCCCTCCCATATTCTAAAGAACATGTCTCCTACAATTGTAGGAGGGGGCTCTCTATTGGATCCCTACCAAGAAAAAAAACTGCTGAAACAATTTTCAGTTTAGTAAACCCTTTGTTGAATCCCCACATCACCCTCCAATTAAACCATCTCATTTCTCTTCTGCTTTTTACAATTAAACTCTTAAAGGAGTTGTTCATAATCTCTGTCTCTGATTCTTCCCCTCCAATTCTCCTTCACCCATTCTAATCATACTTTCTCCACTTCTCTGTAGAAACTTCCTTTGTCAAGGTCATTAATGATTTACAGATTGTCAAATCAAACGTTAAATTCTTGGTTCTCATTTTCCTGACCAATCAGCAGGATGGACAGCTGCTCCTTCCTTTTTTGAAATACTTTCTTCACTTGGCTTTCAGGATACCATGCATTCTTGTTTATCCTTCCGCTTCACTAGCCCGCTGTTTCTTAGTTTTCCTTTGCTGGTTCCTCCTTCTGTTCCCAAACTCTAGATCTTGTCTCAGTATGAGAACCTCACCTGTTTCTCTATATTCATTTCCCATGTAACCTCATCCAATCCCATAGCTTTAAATATCACCAGATAACTGATGATTCCCAAATTTATATGTTCATCTTCGACCTCCCTCTGGAACATACATGCAATTGGCTCCTTGATTTCTCCATTCTGGTGTCCAATAGGCATCTCAAATGTAACTTGTTCAAAACTGCTCTTAACACCACTCTTCTCTCACTATCCCAACACTATCTGCTCTCAAGTTTTCCCATGGGTCTGGCAACTCATTTCAGTTGCTCAGACCAAAAACACTGCATTCATCCCTGATTCTTTCATACCCTAAAAAAATCTATGTGTCTATTTGGAAAATATATCCTGAATACAACTGCTTACCACCTCAACTGCTCTCTCTTCACTCCAAAGCCAGGATCGTGTCTTGCTTTGACTATTGTAATGGCTGTCTCTTCAGTCACCCTGCTTCCGCCCACTCCATCTATTTGCCACACGGCTGCGATAGTGATTCTTTTAAAATGGCATTTCGTTCCTCTGCTCAAACCATTGAATGGCTTTCCAGTGACAGTAAATGCTAAAATACTTACTACGGCCTTAGAGGTTCTCTATAATCTTTCTGATCTCCCTCTAGACCCCCCGACACCTTTGTGATCCATCTTTCCCCCTCTACTCCCCATGCCCAATGCCACCACACCAAGCAACTTGCTGTATATAGAACATGCCAAGCATTGTCCTGCCTTGGGGGCTTGACCTTTGTTTTTCCCTTGTCTGGATAGCTCTTTCTCCAGATATATTTGCATGGCTCACTCCCTCACCTCCTTCAGATCTCCAACGTCCCCTTTTCTGAGAGGCCTTCCTTAACCAGGCAATATAAAATTTGTACTCCCGCTCATCACCATCATGATCGCCCTTACTCTGTTTATTTTTCTTCATTTATACCCATCAACCACTGACATTTCATATATTTGATTGTTGTCTCTCGCCTGACTAGTCTATAAATTCCATGAGAGTAGGGACTTTATTCTCTTCTTAACTCCCTGAACCTAGAATGGTAGGCATTAAAAATATTTGACAAATCAATAAATGGATTAATAAATGTTTTCGGAGTCTAAAGACTTCTGAGTTTCTCTATTTAAGTGAAACTTCTGCTTATTAATAGTAAGCTGATGGAATTATGAAGGCTCCCTTTGCAGGTGTGATTTGTATTGTAGAGAGAAGTTTGTGGAATTTTTTGGTGTCTCCCAAGTGGAGTAAGTAGGTGACTGTTCCCTTCTTCTATGCATACAGCTAGCTCTATCTATGTCCAAAAATCAAACTTTATTTCTGAGAAATTTTTTGCTCAACTTTCAATCATTCTGCACATTTCAATGGACCCAAGTCACTATGGGGTGAGTCATTATGCAGCTCCCAGCACTCCCAGCTCCTCCCAATCACCTACTAATTGAATATTTAAAATGGTCACAAAGAGGAAAATCTTGTTTCGAAGCAGGCCCTTGCTGTGATTCAGAGGTGAGAAATATGCCTTTGGCTCCTTGTCCTCCTGGAGACACTGGGTAGCTTGTTTAATCTCCTACTTGGTTGGTGAGCAAGTTACAATTTATTTTCCATTTGAAGCTCAGTTGTGCTTATGATGTGATGATTAGGGTATCTGTTGAAGGACCACGGCATCCTTTCTAGGAATAGAACAAAACTATAAAACATAAAACCTCCCAGGTAGCTTTTAGTCTAAAGCCAAGCCTATAGATGAAACTTATTCATACAATTGGTGATGAACAACAATAAAAGCCTACTATAGTCTCAAATATTTCTTCCTTTTTCTCTACTTTCTCCTTATGAACCAGATATCTGGCACCAAATTGTTGTGTTTGCAATGTTTTCCATGTACCTTGCATGTTAGATTCAGCCTAAATTCCCAGCAGAACCCTTTTAAAACAGTTTCATCACTTTAAAACAGTTTCAGCCTAAATTCCCAGCAGAACTCTTTTAAAACAGTTTTAGCATTCAACAATGAATCAATTGTAATCATTTAAAATTTATTTATTTATTTAGATTTTATTTATTTATTTGACAGAGAGAGAGACACAGCGAGAGAGGGAACACAAGCAGGGGGAGTGGGAGAGGGAGAAGCAGGCTTCCTGCCAAGCAGGGAGCCCGATGCGGGGCTCGATCCCAGGACCCTGGGATCATGACCTGAGCTGAAGGCGGACGCTTAACGACTGAGCCACCCAGGCGCCCCATGTAATCATTTAAAATTTAAAAGATACTTCCACAGAAAGCTTGAAAGTAGTTTTTCTTCTCTTCTTCCAGGAGAATCTTATTGGGAGTTAGTAGGTATATTCCCTCACACTTTCTAAATTTGGTAGGAATGTTTGGCAGCAACTTAGATGCTACTTCAGATAATAATTACAAACAACGTAATTATAAGCTTTGTTTAGTACAACTTGTGTTCACATGGTCATGTGGTAGGTTAATTAATATGTGAACATATTTGTGAGTGCCAACTTTAACTACCATCTTGCCTTTAAAAATAAACCTGTAAGAGCTGCTTAACTTCTACAAAAACAAATTTAAAGTAGGTCTAACTTTCCTAATTCATAAGTGGTCTCCATATGATCAGCCTTTCCTTTATCTGGAGCATCTAGCTTAGCTAAGTAAATGTTTTTAAGAATTTTTTTTTCTCGTGTCAGGGCACCTGGGTGGCTCAGTCAGTTATGCATCTGCCTTTGGCTCAGGTCATGATCCCAGGGTCCTGGTATCGAACCGCATCAGGCTCCCTGCTCAGCGGGAAGTCTGCTTCCCCCTCTCCCTTTGCCCTTCCTCTCTGCTCATGTTCTCTCTCTCAAATAAATAAAATAGTTTTCTCATGTCATGTCACTATTAAAAGACTTTGCTTTACATTTCCAATAGAAGCCAACTCAATTGTGCACACACACATGCACACACACAGAGGACCTACTCTATAAGAGGTAGTTGGCTAAGCCAGCAGGGAAGTACAAAAATGAATAAGTAACCACATTGTAGAGTGGATTCTTTTTGCACTTGTCTTCAGGAGACAGCTAATCCACTCTACTGGTTGAAAAGTTTTTTATCCTTACCCCTCTCTAATTTCGGATGTATACTCCACTTTTATTTCAAGCTACTGAGTAGAGAGAACAGATCCTAAAAATGATTTGTGCGTATTTATTGGTAAGAAACATCACCTTTTACAAGAAGTGAACTTAAGTCTTTTAAAAACTAATAACATGGTTTGCATCCTTGCTTCTTAAAGGCTATTAGGATTAAATAGCATGCTTGTAAAAAACATGAGCCAAGACTTATAATTTCTAAAGGTGGGTGATAATAAGAAGTTCAAACATGTGACTCTAACAATCAGTGAAAATATTTAGAAAGTTGAGGGATGAGAGCAACTCTCATCAGTGTTAAAATTACATTGGTCAGGGGCGCCTGGGTGGCTCAGTCGTTGAGCGTCTGCCTTCGGCTCAGGTCATGATCCCAGGGTCCTGGGATCGAGTCCCACATCGGGCTCCCTGCTCAGCGGGAAGCCTGCTTCTCTCTCTCTCCCACTCCCCCGCTTGTGTTCCCTCTCTCGCTGTGTCTTTCTCTGTCAAATAAATAAAATCTTAAAAAAAAAAAAAAAATTACATTGGTCATTCTAGTAATGCTCAATAGTCGACCAATTTCTTTCTCTAGCAACAGTATTTATCACACTAAAAGAAATCCATACTCTGCTCTTTAATGCAGGAGGAAATTTTTTTGAAAATCTTTCAGATGTAGTTATAAGATTTGATATATAAATATTAATTGCTATGTTTCAGTTGGATATTGTGTTAAAAGATGTCAGCCCTGTTTTAGAATAGCTGAATCTGACCCTCCATCTAAATATGGGTCATTGGCAAATGAAACAAAATAAATAAAATTAATCTTTGAGGAGCTAAAGTAAACGAAAAATTCCCCTAAATATAAATAAATAAGACTAGAACAGAATGTGCCCCTTTAAAAAAATAAATAACTGGCCACAGTTGTTCAAAGCTAACTGAAGTATTCCATTATATGTTTCAGGAGGATTTATATTCTATTGTATGTATACGGTGTTTAAGAGTATAACTAATGAGGGGCGCCTGGGTGGCTCAGTTGGTTAAGAGACTGCCTTCGGCTCGGGTCATGATCCTGGAGTCCCTGGATCGAGTCCCGCATCGGGCTCCCTGCTCGGCAGGGAGCCTGCTTCTGCCTCTGACCCTCCCCCCTCTCATGTGCTCTCTCTCTCTCATTCTCTCTGTCTCAAATAAATAAATAAAATCTTAAAAAAAAAAAAAGAGTATAACTAATGAAATCTTATGGAAATTGGTACTGGTGATAAATTGAGAGGCCCTTCCTATAAGTGTTGCACTGGTATTAACTGGTCAAACATACAAAACTACAGTTAACAAATGGTATCTTCTTGAGATTGTTTGACCAAAAGAAGGAATCATTCATATAAAAAGATCTGAAAAAATATGAGATGATGATGTCAAAATAATTTTGATATTATTTGTCATTACTCAGTTAGCTGTCATTGTAAAATATCTTATGGAACTTTTAATTTTATCTTCACAAATATCTTATTAAACAGCTCATAATCTCATTGAAAGCTTTCTAAAATTTTACTTCTTTGTATTTCTCTTCTGTATAGACAAGCAATTTGTATGGGTTCTGTACTTAATAAATAGGTTTTGGATTTTTGATTGAGAAAGGAGATATGTGGTTAAAAATATGATTTCTATACTACTTGGATTAGCAATTTATAGAGAATAAGAACATAATTAGATACACTTTAAGTCTAATTTGAACATAGTTCAGTGGCTACCTAAGTGCCTAATCTAGATGCTACAGAGTGATACCACTTCATTTTCTAAATGCAGAAGTACTGACTAGTAAAAGGCTTTAATTAACAGTGTGGCAAATAATAGGATTGATTTTATCATGTACATAAATTGATAACTAATACATAGGTATTTGTTATATAGTCACATTCTTCACAGTTCAAGATGTGATAAATCACATAAACATTAAATTAGGCAAATGAATTTTTCTATTTTATAAATTTTTGAAAAGACAGCAAATAAACAGAGGTTAAAGAAAATGTCCTACTTTCAAAAAACTAAAAAAATAGTGCAATTCCATGGCTGTTTCTTTCTGTTTTTTTTTTTCTGTTTCTTTTTTTTTTTTTAAAGATTTTACTTATTTATTTGAGAGAGAGAATGAGATAGAGAGAGAGCACGAGAGGGAGGAGGGTCAGAGGGAGAAGCAGACTCCCTGCTGAGCAGGGAGCCCGATGTGGGACTCGATCCCGGGACTCCAGGATCATGACCTGAGCCGAAGGCAGTCGCTTAACCAACTGAGCCACCCAGGTGCCCCTCTTTTCTGTTTCTTTCATGTAAATTATGGGAAACAAGAAGCTTTAATTGATGCATGGGATACTGCATTGCCGCACACTTAATAATTTAACACTGATTATTTAGAAAGCAACAACTATATTTCTAAGACCCATAGAAAGAATAAAAAGTAACTGAAAATCCCCATTAGTGTAAGTTACTTTATTAATTTACAAATAATGAAGATGGTGACTTATCAATTACTATCAATACATACAACCATCATTCACTGTACTTGTATAGAAATGTGTCCTATGACTCTCCATTGATGAATTAGAAGGAAAAAATATAAGACAGTATATGAAACTGAATGAGACATACTGAAGTTTCTCTTTTCTTAATGCCATAATTTATATCCTCCCTTCATCCTGAATTTGCTGAAAGTTTATAATAAGAATTGTGTGTGTGTCTATAAACTTATAAAATCAAACATTTTTTAGAGACCTCAAAACCCTCCAGGCAAACCTGTTTCCCACGAAAGCAATTAGCTTCAACCTGCTTCACGTAACCCCTCAGCTGTTGCTTGTACATTTGGAGCATCAAGCTTGGTATTTTACAGATGAGTCTTAATTTTGGGGAAAATGTCCTATGTTTGGCCGAACTGTGTGCAATCCCACAATTGGTCCTCATTCTGCCCTGTAGTTTGCTCTTGGAAATCTATTCCCTCCCCACTTTCCTTTCTCTTGTTAAATTTCCATTTTTGTCAAAAAACAAGTGTTTTTCAGGTCTTTCATCATCCTAGTTGTTTTGTATCTGTTCAGCTTATCAAGAATATCCCTTTTACAACTCAAGGGGATACACTTCTGGGTGTTGTAAGCAACACACAGTATCATATATTTATTATCCTGGACATTAATTTTCTGATAACGTAGCTCAACAGGACATTTATTTTTAGCAGCTCCTTAACACTAAGCTTACATTAGTATCGAAATTAATTAACAGTCATAGATTTATTTCTTATGAACTATTAATTCAGTTCTTACACAACCTGAACTTACGAAGTGTCTATTCTGAAACTTCAATATACAGCTTTACTACCATGTTTGATTGGATTTCATCTTGTTGATTTTTTTCCTTCGTATTCTAGATCTAGCCTTAGCATCTCTTCTCTCCAGTGCATCCTTATGTATTGCTGCCAGAGTGCTAATTCCTGTTGTGTTTATTTAAAGCTTCTGCCTGAAAAGCCAATCTTGCAAACATTGCAGCCTGGCATTCAAAGTCCCGTGTCTCCCAAGTGCCTACGGAGAGACCATGGCAGTGTGGAAAGAGTGTTGGCCAGTCAACAGGTCTACTTTCTAGTCTGACTCTGGTATTTGTTGGTTGGTAACTTAGGAAGTCACTCAGACTCAGTTTCTTTGTCTGTATTAAAGTGGGGAAAAATTAGGCCATCTGCCTACTCTAAAGGTTTGGGGGACTTCATTTTTATTTTTTTAATTTTAATTTTTAAAATTTTTATTTATTTTTTTTAAGTAGGTGCCATGCCCAATGCAGGGCTTGAACTCACAACCCTGAGATCAAGACCTGAGCTGAGATCAAGAGTTGGATGCTCAACCAACTGAGCCACCCAGGCACCCCAAAGGTTTGGGGGACCTTAATTAAAACAGATGATGGATGTGGAAATGAAGGCCTATAAAAATGTAAGATCTTGATAATACAAAGAATTATCAAGCCAACTTGTTGTGGTGTTGGAAGTCTTTTATGATCTGACCCTGACCTGCCTTCCAATCTTGTTTTCTTTTACTGGGCACTGACTTCTTTCCTGAACATCTAAACACATTTTATTTCTTATTAGTCCCTAAACACATTCAGATATTCATCTTCTGTCTTTGCTAAAACTGCCTGGAATATTCTCCCCCACCCTCAGCTCACTCTTTCTCTTTCTTTCTCCCCCTCACTCCCTACCTCTAACTCAAGGCCAAACTCAAGTGCCATCTCTTTTTCTTTCTCTTTCTTCTCTTTCTTTCTTTCTTTCTTTCTTTCTTTCTTTCTTTCTTTCTTTCTTTCTTTCTTTCTTTCTTTCTTTCTCTTTCTTTCTTTCTTTCTTTCTTTCTTTCTTTCTTTCTTTCTTTCTTTCTCTCTTTCTCTTTCTCTTTCTTCCTTTCTTTCTTTCTTTCTTTCTTTCTTTCTTTCTTTCTTTCTTTCTTTCTTTCTTTTTCTTGAGAGAGGGAGGGGCAGAGGGAGAGAGGAGAGAGAATTTTAAGCAGGCTCCACATTCAGCATGGAGTCTGACGATGAGGGGTTTGATCTCATGACCTTGAGATCATGACCTGAGCCAAAATCAAGAGTCTGACATTTAACGGACTGAGCCACCCAGGCACCCCAATATCTCTTTCGTAAGGCTCTGATTTCCCTAATCAGAATTGATCTCTTCCTTCACAACATTTCTGTAGAAAGAGTTCTGTATCCTCAGTATTTCATTTTCCTATCTTGTCCTAGAGTGTAGGTAGGCTTATTCCTATTTGTTTGCCCAACATGAGGAACAGGGACCATGTGTTTTTACATTCCTGCAGTACTGGGAATTGGGCTTTATTATTATTATGCCCATTTTTAGAGGTGCCTCAATCAAGGAAGAGAGGTCAAGGCATTTACTCAGCTCATGCTATCTTTCAAGTGGCAGGAAGATCCTGGTCTGCCTGATTTCAAATCTTGGGGCTCTTTATGCAGTGTGGTACGGCATCCAGACTTCTCCACGTCTGTCTTGCCAAGTGTCAATTAACATGAATCCCTTTGTCTCGCTCAGCTTCATCTGTCACTTTAGTGTCCTTTATATGAAATTATATTTATCGTTGCTCTGGAATTTTGAAATATGCTTTCATGTCACTTGGAGTGCATATCTTACTGTGCCCATGTTGGCCAATTTTGCTATTAAGACTGCTAAGGTGACCTTTTTTTCCCTCCCCTAAAATTTTTTATTATTCCCACCTCACCAGTTAGATGGTTCTTGCTGGTTAGAATAAATCAACAGCATCAACTCCTCAGTATTTCTCTAACTTCTGAAATATGACCTTTGGTATCACATGTTCTGCTCTGATCAAAATTATGTCAAGAGTCTGATGTTACTGAAGCTATCCTTCATTCATGCTTGGAATTCCTGGGCACTCTCCTCTACCTTGCTTGCTGATATTAGGTTGGTTCTGCTGAGTTAGACATTTTCCAAATTATTTTTGCTTCTGTCTTCTATCAATCTCTTGCCATCAGGTAGCCAGATGGAAAATTCAGTTCAGTTTTGGTTTTAAGGTATTTACCACCTTAACTTTTGCCAACTAACTTCTAGTTCTTAGTCTTGTGCCTAATGGATATATAATGTATACTTAGACTCTTCGACTTGCTGATAATAATGCATAAAATTGACATTTATTAATGCCTACTCCATGTCAGGTGCTGGGCTAAACGCCTTATAGATATTTCTCTTTTCTTCCTCCGAGTGCTGAAAGTATTCCCATTTAACAGTGAGAAGGATGAGGTTTGTAAAGGTTTAATGACTTGCTTAAGGAGAGATAGGACTTGATTCTAAGCCTGCATGGTACCCCAACCTATGGTCTTAACTAGGACCCAGTTATTGTTATGTTTTCCCACCTGGCAGCTAAAAGAGAACTGCCACTTCTTTTTTTTTTTTAATTTAATTTTATTATGTTATGTTAGTCACCATATATTACATCATTAGTTTTTGATGTAGTGTTCCATGATTCATTGCGTTATAACACTCAGTGCTCCATTCAGTATGTGTCCTGCTTAATACCTATCACTGAGCCAACCCATCTCCCCACCCCCTCCCCTCTAAAACCCTCAGTTTGTTTCTCAGAGTCCATAGTCTCTCATGGTTCGTCTCCCCCTCCGATCTCCCCCCCTTCATTTTTCCCTTCCTACTATCTTCTTCTTCTTCTTCTTCTGCTTTTTTTTTTAAACATATAATGTATT
>NC_138374.1:120045683-120063054 GCF_054177405.1 Leptonychotes weddellii
TTCCATGAATTTTTTTAATTCTTCTTTAATTTCCTGGTTGACCCATTCATTCTTTAGTAGGATGCTCTTTAGCCTCCATGTATTTGAGTTCTTTCCGACTTTCCTCTTGTGATTGAGTTCTAGTTTCAAAGCATTGTGGTCTGAAAATAGGCAGGGAATGATCCCAGTCTTTTGGTACCATTTGAGACCTGATTTATGACCTAGGATGTGATCTATTCTGGAGAATGTTCCATGGGCACTAGAGAAGAATGTGTATTCTGTAGCTTTGGGATGGAATGTTCTGAATATATCTCTGAAGTCCATCTGGTCTAGTGTGTCATTTAAAGCCTTTATTTCCTTGTTGATCTTTTGCTTAGATGATCTATCCATTTCAGTGAGGGGGGTGTTAAACTTCCCTACTATTATTGTATTGTTGTCGATGTGTTTCTTTGATTTTGTTATTAATTGAAATGCCACTTCTTCTTATGTTATTGAAAATCAGTTATTATTCACATTCAATTAATATATGCATGTGTATGTGAAATGCTTTTGTATTTTTTTCTCATTGCAATAACAGTTATCCTAACAATATGCAAACTCTCGAACAACCATGAAATATATTAGCAGTTATTTTTATCCTGGATTTAATATACATAAAAGCATCAGTATTAGCCATGATTTTTATAACAATAATAGCTAACATGGATAGCATTTTCTAGTTCAAAGTGCTTTTCATGTATTATTTCATTTATCCTCTCAACACCCATTAAAGTAGGGTTATTATTATTATCCCTTTTTTTAAAAGTTGAGGAAAATAGAGGCACAGAGAAGTCCCTTGTCCTAGACCTTTGCTACTCAAGCAGCTGCATCTGCTTCCTCTGGAAGCTTGTTAGAAATGCAGAACTTCAAGCCCCACCTCACCATCTATGGAATCAGAATATGCATTCAATAAGATTCTTAGGTATTCACACGTACATTAAAGTCAGAGGCACATGACTCTAAATCACACAGCTGGTGCAGAGGAAGCTAGGATTAAATCCCATGCAGTTGGACTCTGACAGGACTCTCAAACACCACATTAGGTTGTCTTAATAGTTATAGAAATGAATGAGAAGCATTTAATCATCATGAAAAAATATTGCCACATACTTAATGTGCCTATGGATTATGTGAAACATGGATAGGATTTTACTTTTATGAATTATACTTTTTTTAATAAATAGAAATACTGATTTCTCATCAATCACTTTTATATTTGATTATTTATCATAATCCAACCTTATTTTTCTACTCTATCCTCCATCTCTTCTTTTTATTCATTCTTTAAAAAATTTACTCATTTATTCCATAAGCATATGAAGAGTGACTTGTATTTGTTAAGCATTTTTCTTTTTTTTAAGGTGTGAGAATACAAAGACAAATTAGACCCAATTCCTGACCACAAGACATTTAGAGGCATCAGAACACAGATCATTACAAGTTTAAATGACTGTTGTAATGGAATTATTTACTAAGTGCAGTGGGAACATAGCAGAAAGGATGTCTTAGTTGAGATGCCCCCAAAGCAGACCTTAAGACAAAGATTCAAATGGCAAGTAGTGTTTTTGGTAAGCAAAAACAATGCTGAAAGAGGAGTGATCAAGAATGACAGGAAAAGGAAAATGGACAATGAAGCCAGCTACCACTGAGGATGATTAGACTTTAAAACTTTGGGGGCTAGTATAACAACCATGCCCCAGAGTTATTTTTCATTCAAGGGGCAGGGAGTTGGAATATTTATACCCCAACTTTGATCTGTCATTGGTTGAAGCTGCCCCTGGGGACATTCATCCAGGTCAATGCAGGCTTGCTGCATAGGCAGATGATGTGTCCTTTGGCAGAGAAATGCAGACACTGGCAGGTGGAAAGCAGGCCTGAGTGCCCTGAGTGGTTAGGGCTAAGGGATGTGGACTAGACATCCATAGCCTCTGCTTCGGCCAGTCTGAGGACTCAGGGAAAGTTCCACTGAGAAAGTGATTCTTGGATCTACTCTTGATGGCACAAGATTTCCACTAGGCAGACATGGTGGAATCATGAATGTCTTTTCCAGGAAGAGAAAACAGCACATGCAAAGACAGAGAGGCAGGAGAGAATTGAGAAGCTAAAGGTTGTCCAATGCTCCTCAAGTCTAGGGGGTAGCACCAAAAGGGGCTCTGTGTATCATACCATGTTCAATTTTTCTCTTGTGGGAAATAGGAAGCCACTGAAGATTTTTGAGTAGAAGTGTGACATGGTTGAATTTATAGATTTAAAGAGACCATTTTGGCTAGGGTAGTGGGGATTGATTAAAGGAGGTGGGGATGAAGGCAGTGGATTTTGAAATGGTCTCCAGCAAGATAAGATGAGGGTGGTGGTGCAGTTGGAGGGGAAAAGGGCAAGTTTGAGACAGTTGATATGGTAAAATGGTAGGACTTAGTGACTACTTTACTGAAGGAGATGGGAGAGGGGGGAGAGACTGCTAGACTCTGATGTGGATGACTGTGGGCAAAAGAACATGGTTCTGGTGTCTGAAAGTGTCATTAAGTGGTTTTGTATAGTCTCTCTGCCCACCAGGAAATTGAATTCAACATTCCCAGAGTTTGCAGCTGGGATAACCCTTAAAAATAGGAGAAAAAGAGATGGAATGAAGAAGTACACATATTATTTCATCTGCTAGGAATCCAAATCTCTAACAGCTGATATTTTGAAAAGCTGAGGTAACGTGGAAGCCTCAGTTCAAGTAAAATTTCCCCATCTTTCTGCTTGGAGTCATGATCCCTCATGTAAAGAAATACTGGTGGAGGCAGTGGTGCTAAAAGTGATTTCCCTGAAAAATAATCTTAAAAAAGAAAGTCTTCTACAAGTCTCATAGTCTAAAGGGAGTTGAGTCACTGAGGATGACAAATTTGGACCATACATTATTTATTCTTCCTCTTGGTTGTCAGAAAAAGTTGTGCTGAGATATTGATCCCTGCAGCTCTTGCCTGGGATTGTCAGGACAATGTATTCCTAGTCACCCCAGACCTGGAGGGATCTCATGGAACATATCCAGGGATCCTGATCATGATGTGAAAAATATTGGGATGCATTTTTGTAAGGTATCCTTAAAGTCAACATTCATTCATTAACACATTTATTGAAGTCCTACTGTATTCCAAGTACATGGTATGGGGCTCCTTTTTATAGAGTTTAATAGCAAAGGAAAACCTTAAACTAACAATAGTCAACTAAAGACTTTGAGAATGAATAAAGAAACACTTATTACAGGCTAACATTTTGTTTTTTCATTTAAGTGGATTTCGATCATCTTTTCATTTAAGGACAAATCATGGAGGGGGGAAAACAAGATATTCAATGTTTGACTTTTTCTGTAATTTCTCAAATAAGTTTTTAAGCAAAGCATTTATTCAAATGGATAGTGAATGAAGAAATGAGAACCCCAGAATTATTCATCATTAATCCATCCATTGAATAAATACTAATGAGTTTTAACTCTGAGATATGTACTAGCATAGTTGTTGGGTGCAGTGAATTAAAAAGCACATCTCTGGGGCACCAGGGTGGCTCAGTCAGTTAAGCAGCTGGCTCTTGATTTTGGCTCAGGTCATGATCTCAGGGCCCTGGGATCAAACCCCACATTGGGCTCCACACTCAGTGAGACATAATTTTGAAAATGCGTCAGGTGTGTGAATAGACACTGGTACAAAGTGTTTCTGGAGCACAGAGATGCTCAGAAGGATTTCAACAAAGCAATGGGGAAGAAAAGCTTTCCACTTCTTTTAAATCCCAGGTTTGACAGTTTACTTCTTTGTATATACACTTGCAACTTTAGAACAAAATTTATACTCTAAATGTTTCATGTGGCCAATATCGTGCAAAATGTATTGTAGTGGGTATACACCAGACATGTACAGAATGGTTTCCTCAGCTATCCCTTCTTTGGGAACTGCCCCATGATCCCACCATCCAGAGTCACAAAAGTGGACCTTTGGGAGTCCTGTCATAAAATAACTCTGTTTTATGACTAGGGAGAGTCACTTGATCCAAACTGTATTGGAGTTTCTTTCCTAGAATTCTAGAAGTGAGACCCAGAGGATGAGATTCATTTTCTCTGTGAACTGGACCTTATACCTAGTCCAGAGCTATTGGAAGTCTTACTTCTCATGTGGATTTAAGAACAAAGGAAACCAGTCTAGACACAGTGAGAAGAAATCTTATTCACTTGAAGGAGAAACAAAAGAGAAAATTCCAATGGCTTTGTAGCCTTGGTCCAGACCCTTCCAGAAGTCTTGTAGCATTCATGCCTTTAAGCATAAGGGATTTTTTTGGATCCTAATAATAAAGTTCCATTCTCTGCCTAAGCTAGTTAGAATGGGTTTCTGCAATTAAAAAAAAAAATCCTAAATAATTCCAGTAGGAATCTATTGTTTACTTCCTCAGATTTCCTCTTTGACCCCTGTCTACCTGGCTTCTCCTTTTCTACCAGCATCTAGAAACCACTTTGGGGGAACTTTTTTTTTTTTTTTTACATGTTTTTAGCCATTGTGGAAGGTGAAGTGAGTGGGATTGACTTCCCCTCAGGCCCAGGGAGGGACCTTCTGCAAAGCCCATACTCTTGCTTATAGTGATTGGTTTCAGAATAGGTCTGTGAGTTTCCACTTAAGTGGATGGCCTGAAGAGATGCTAAGTGAGAAATTCTGGGAGAAATACCCCCACTGTCATTTTACTAGAGATGTTCTCTCCTCTTCCAAACAATGTGGCAGGAGAATGTGAAGTCTACAGGTGCTGTAGATCTTCCTATTGTGGAAGGAAGCAGGGAGCCCGAGGAGGGCTCAGGACCCTGAGATCGTGACTTGAGTAGAAGGGAGACCCTTAACCAACTGAGCCAAAGGAGGAGCTGAGAACACAGAGAAACTGATACATGGTGACTTCATGGATCAGATCATGACTGAAGTCAACACTGAGTCTGTACATTTATTTTTTCCTCTTTATTTTATTTATTTATTTATTTTGGTTTGAGTCATTTGAGTCAGACTTGCTACTTCTAAACAAAAGCATCATAACCAACAGCAATGCATTCAGAATATTTTCGCCAGGTCCTTGGTTTTTTTTTCTAACATCTTTGCCTGAAAAACCTTCAGATTTATAGACCCTGGGTTTATAAATGCAGTCACTTCTGTTGTCCTTTTGAAATGTTGATCTGACAGTATTGCTCTTACTCACATATTACAATGAGACGACATTTGGACAGTCCACAGTATCAAATGGGGAACAGAATGTTAGAGATGAGACGAGAGAATGAGATGTACTCTTTTGATCAGGGATATCTTAATACAATACTTAATAAGTATTATGTACTTAGAAATTGAGTAACCTCAGAAGTTTTAGTTTCCAGAACACCTTTTTTTGTGTGTGTGTGAATATTTTCAACTAATAGTTTTAGGTTTTTAGGCTTAAGGATTGGAAAGCTTTCTGGCAAGGGATGTTGTAGATAAAATCGCACCTCCCAAAGTAGGATAACCTGCTCTATAAACTGTTAAATTGTGTCTTTAACTTAGCCATTTGTCATAGAAAGGGGTGATAAATATTTTTGATAACTTTTAAAAAATATTTTATTTATTTGAGAGAGAGAGAGAGAGGAGCAGAGGGGGAGGGAGAGGAGGAGGCAGAGAATCTCCAGTAAACTTCTTGCTGAGCACAGAGCCTGACGCAGGGCTTGATCTCATGACCCTGAGATCATAACCTGAGCTGAAACCAAGAGTTGGATGCTCAACCAACTGAGCAGCCCAGGCACCCTCATTTTTGATAATTTTAAACCAAACTGTCCCTCTAGAAAATGATCAGATATTCTATGGTTGAGCTAGTCTTCCTATCCAGTGAGGTTGCCTCTGAGGATTCTTGCGAATAAATTATGTATTCTCTTGCCAGCACCAAGCTTTGGACCTCCATTCCACTGCTGGGGGGTTCTCAAAATTCTCAAGTTTCCTGTAAATATAGACAAGTTAAAATTCTCTTCCCTTGCCTTCCTCTTTCTCCTTCATCTCTTTTTCATCTTTCTCTTCCTTTCTTTCTCATTTTAACAAACCCAGAGAATATTTTTACTGGAAATACCCTTCTGTCTTTAAACTTCCCATAACAAAACCAATAAATAGACTACAGACCTATCCAATCAAATCTTTATTTATGCTTAATTTGAATCACCAAATAACTGTGGATAAAACTATAAGCCTAAATGATCTGTTTACCAACTTCTCTATTTCAAGTTTTGGAGATCTAGCCTTCTATAAAAAAGCTGTTTTTAGATTTCTGAGTACATGATCACAAATGTTAGCTAACTCTTCTTTCCTTGGATGATGAGTAAATTTGGACAAAGATGTTTTGTGTATTGTTTTGACTATTCCTTTGTCACAGGATCCTTCTGGTATTCTGGAAACTCAAATACCTGACAAGACAAGTTGTTAGTATCACTAGATAAAAGAGTAGATTTAAGAAACAGTTTCTTGTTCAGACACCATCAGTGTTTGAAAGAAATCACTTTCCTTTCTCATATAGTGACATTTAGAAGTCGTACTCTAGACAGTAATTTTTTAGGGTGTTGTGATCTACAAGACTTGTGACTTAAATCTCAAGTTTAGAAAAGAATCTTAAGATGCAATGTTCTTGGGGTGCCTGGGTGGCTCAGTTGGTTAAGGGTCTCCCTTCTACTCAAGTCATGATCTCAGGGTCCTGAGCCCTCCTCGGGCTCCCTGCTCAGTGGGGAGTCTGCTACTCCCTCTCCTTTTGCCTCTCCCCCTCCACCGCTCAGGCTCTCTCTCTCTGTGTCTCTCAAATAAAGAAATAAAGTCTTAAAAATAAAAGATGCAGTGTTCTTTCCTATAACGTATGAAATGCTGAAGGCAGCTGTCAAAGATGTGAAAACAGGGCTACTAGACAGAGAGGTTTAGTGGCTTGTTTAAAGTCACATAGATGGTAAGTGTCTGACCCTAATGTCTAGGCCCTTAGCCACAAGAATAATAATTCTTAATTCACTGAGCACTTCCTTGAGCCGGGCAAGGCTTCACATGCAGTAACTTGACAGTAACTTCTCTTACTTGACTTATTTATTTACTTATTTCTGTATGTTTTGTGCCCATACAATGTGATATCTTCATAACTGTTAGTTTAAGTAGACCCCCTCATGGGTCTAGATGACAAGCTGGATTTTGATGGAAGGTAGGCCAAGGGTAAGTGCTGGAGAGAGGACCAGCTCTTGTGATGAAGTGGAGATTTTTTTTTTTTTAATTGTGGTAAGAACATTTAACATGAGGTCTACCCTTTTCACAACATTTTAAGTGTACAATACAGTATGGACAACTATAGGCACTCTGTTGTACAGAGGATCTCTAGAACTTATTTAAATGCATGACTGAAACTTCATACCCATCGAATAGCAACTTTCCATTTCCCCATTTCCCAAGCCACTGGCATCTAACATTCTACCCTCTGCTTTTATGAGTTTGACTATTTTAGGTATCTCATATAAGTGGAATCATGTAGTATTTATCTTTGGGAGACTGGTTTATTTCACTTAGCATAGCATCCTCCAGCTTCATCCATGTTATATATGGCAGGATTTCAAGAAGTAGAAATTTTTAATAAGAATAACGGACATCCACTGATACTGGTGCTCATACTTCACAGGTTGTGGTAGAGGTTGGATGCTTTCTCCTCTTCATCTGTGACAAAACCCCTGGCTTTTAGCTGGGCACACCTGCAGAAGTGGTGTGTTCTGGAAAATGTCCTTAAAGACTAGGAGCATGCCCTTCTTTTCTGCTTCTGTCCTCCTGCATGGGATGGGGCCTGAATAACTGGAGCTCCAGGAACCATCATGTACCATGAGGGAAGCTTGGGGATTAGGCAACAAGGTAGAAGTAGCCTGACTTTCTGATATTACAAAGGGCCACTTGTGTTCTAGAATCAATCTCTTTGGACACTTGCATGTGAGAGTGAAGGAAACTTACCTTGTTTAAACCATAGTTATTTTTGAAATGCTATTCATAGCTGAAATAAATCCTAACTAATTCACATATATCATGTCATTTGATCCTGACAATAACTCTCTGAGATAGGTACTATTATTATCTCATTTGTAGGTGAAGAAATCAAGGCCCAGAGAACCTTAGTAACTTTCTCATGGTCATCCAACTATTGGATGGTAAAGCTGGGATTCTAATACCCCCTCTTAGAAACAAGAATGTATTCATCAAATATTAGATTAACTGGACAAAAAATCCCCCCTGGTCTTATGTCTCTAGTTAGGGTATCTTTCTAATAAGACTACGTGAGAGGCCTGACCCTCTAGACAGATAGTTCATTGAAAAGCTCTCATCACAGCAGATACCTAGTAGAGACTACATGATGTTTTGGTTAGGATGTTTTTGTCTTTGTTACTGAATATTTAATTCAAACTGGTTTGAACAATTAAGAATTTTTTTTTTTTTTTTAGCTTACATAAAAGGAGAATCAGACATAGAGCGGTCTTCAGGGTTAGTTGATTCAGCAGGTAGGTGATGTTAATAAGAACACAGGCTCTTTCCCCTCTCTGCTCTGTGGCCCACAGCATCAGTTTCATTCAGAAGTTGGTGCTTTCTGTGGTAACAAGAAGGCTGCTTGTAGCAATCAGGATTATCCATTTTCTTATTCACATCTAGCAGAAAGAGAGAAGGCATTTCCTCATTTTTCTTTTAAAATTGAGATGGAACTTTCTTATAAGCTTCCTGATAACATTCACCTGTCCAATAGCAATTGGTTCTAGGTATAGACTGAAGGGAAATGTCAACATATAAATGATAATTGAGGCCATGGGAGTGGATGAGTGCAGGGTTGCCTGCTGGAAAACATACCATGTGAGGTTTAGAAAAAGAAACTCCCTCTGGGCCAAATAATTAGAAATCTGCACGGCATCCTTTCCTCTCCAAAGGCCTACACTGCTCCTGCCTTAGGACTTCAGCCATAACTAAATTCCCCTCCTCCTGGACCAGGTGGCTCTGTATAGGACACTCCCCTCATCATCAGATGTAGCAACAGAGATAAAATGGCCCAGGGAAGTGGTAGCCTGAGCAAAGGAGAGGTCGTTGGTCAAAACTACAAGGAAGACATTTTTTCTTTCATTGACTGGAGTCCAGAACTGTAGTGATGCTCCTGCTATATGACAGGTCCACAGCAGAGTGGGTCCATCACCTCCATCATCCTAAATACGGTACCTTGGTTAACACAGGTCCAATACTGCATGCCACAATAAACGGTCCACTTACATCCACCTGAAATCTCAGGTCTTTTTCATATGAACTATTTCTCAGATGCATCCCTATCAGACAAAGAGGTTTGGAAGAAGAGCCCATAAGTGAGAAATAGAGACCAAGATGGTGAGACCACAGAGTCAGCAGAGTGGCCAAGAGAATCGGATGCTTCAATCTTGGAGTCAGCTGATGGTGTGTGGCTTGTCCCTACCCTGTCAGTTTGTGTGTGATGGTCTCCCTTCTCTCACATTGAGGGTATACTGATACATTTCACCTCATGGCCCAGTTGCCGGCATCTCGAAGGTATTCACCAAACATAACTTTGCTGTGTGGAGGGGGATTGTCTATCCCCTATCGCGGCTGTGTCTCTGAAACAGTGAAATGCATGGAATGCTGTCACTTTTCCCATGCCCTGCTGCCAGCATCCTGCCTGCCTCCTCCACTGGGCTTCTCTTGTTGGTTCTCTCCTCCCATGATGCAATGTTCCTCACCAGCCCCCGCAAATTCTTTCTTGTCTTCCTTTTTTGGCAAAAGGGGGATGGTATGGGCTAGAGGAGGTTGCAGTCTCCACCTGTGCCTATAAAGGGAGGTCAATGACTTAAGGTAGTTTCATTATTAAATTTTGGGGAAAAATCCATTCTTCTTGTATGTAAATAACCTAAAAATCAAATTTCCATAATGGATGAAGAAGGAAGAAGAACAGTAGCAAGTGGGCTTTCCTTTTGATTTTGGTACTTATTTGCCATATAACCTTAAAAATGTCACTTAAATTCATGGGTCCTCAGTTTGATGTCTTTAAAATATGCACTAATCTAGTTGAGGCAGCTGGTGTGGTGGGAAATGGCCTGGGTCTGAAGTCTTATCTTGGTTCTGTTCCAAATGAACAAAGTGACATTGGTGAGTCATTTTCCCTCTCTAGTTCTTTCTTTCTTATGAAATAAGAAGATTGGATTAGTTATTAAAAGGCCTATTCTATGTACCAGTATCCTTTTGTAAGGTACATATGATTGTGGAAACACCTTGCAAACTGTTAGGTATTATACAGTTCTAAGGTATCATTAAGAGTACAAACAAGGGGGGCCTGGGTGGCTCAGTCATTAAGCATCTGCCTTTGGCTCAGGTCATGATCCCGGGGTCCTGGGATCCAGCCCCGCATCGGGCTCCCTGCTCCGCGGGAAGCCTGCTTCTCCCTCTCCCACTCCCCCTGCTTGTGTTCCCTCTCTCGCTGTGTCTCTCTCTGTCAAATAAATAAATAAAATCTTAAAAAAAAAAGAGTACAAACAATCGGGGCTCCTGGGTAGCGCAGTTGGTTAAGCAACCGACTCTTGGTTTCACTCAGGTCTGATCTCAGGGTCGTGAGATTGAACCCCCTGTTGGGCTCCACACTCAGTGTGGAGTCTGCTTGTGTTCTCTCTCCCTGTCCCTCTGCCCCACCCCCAGCTCTCTCTCAAATAAATAAGTCTTAAAAAAAAAAAAAGAGAATAAACAATCAAGTTGGCCTTGAAGATGAAGGGCTAAATCATCAAGAACTGATAAGCTTCTGGGTTCTGTTAGGATCTACAATGATGGAATCATTTGAGTTCATGAGCAACTTTTAAGTTAAAATCCCTGAATTACTATTCACCATCAGTATAATCACCAATATTTATTGTTTATAATAACTTCGTATTGGCAGCATAATTAATAGTATACTCCTAATACTGCATATTGTAGTATATACTAAGGTGTAGTATATACCTACTAAGAATATAGAAACCATTTTTTATTGCTTCTCTTACTTCTAGCAGGTTGGCTCTTAATAGGTGTCAGTAAGCTTTTTTGTTTTAAGTAAATGCGATTATATACTACAAATTGAGCACAACAAGAAGGAACATTTGAGGGCGCCTGGGTGGCTCAGTTGGTTAAGCGACTGCCTTCGGCTCAGGTCATGATCCTGGAGTCCCTGGATCGAGTCCCGCATCGGGCTCCCTGCTCAGCGGGGAGTCTGCTTCTCCCTCTGACCCTCCTCCCTCTCATGCTCTCTGTCTCTCATTCTCTCTCTCGCAAATAAATAAAATCTTAAAAAAAAAAAAAAGAAGGAATATTTGAAATAGGAAAGTGTAAAAAATCTAGTAAGAGATAAAGGGAACTATATCCTGTAGAGACCTTACAGTATGGTAAAGAGATCAGTTACTATATGACACAGAATTCTCAAAAGTTTTAAAGGGGAAAAGAGATTCTAACCCTTCTGGATTTATGTGACTTCCCTATTCATATTTTCTGTTCCATTTAGGCACCATTTGAATGGTCAACAAAAGTTTTGTCTTTTTTTCTAGGTAATGGTTGTAGAAGAGATTTGACTAATTATCCTTCCTCCCCGCAACTTCTAGTCTGACCCGGGATGAACAGAGGTTCACACATGCACACACGCTCAACCTACTTGGAAATGAAATCCGTCCTTTTGGAAGTTTAACCACTCTAGGAAACTTATTTGATGCTACATCTGTCATGATTTTATGCAATTTGGCACTTATGTTGTCTATATGCTAATTTTATAACAACAAAGCAAGACAATTTTAAAACATCCTTATAAAATAAATATCTATGTTTTATGTGCATGATGTTTACAATATACCTAAAATCTGTTTTTCATCTTATCAAAGTTTTTTATTTACTTCAGATATTTGTTTTGATTTTAATTCAAACCACACATCTTTTCTATTTAGTCATAGGAATGAAATTATCTGCCTATCTGCCTTAAAAAATACACTCTTTTCTTTTAATTTCCTTATCTATCTGGGCTATGCAGAAGGTGTTTCCTCTGAGACTTGAGTCTATGAATTCCTCAATAATTCCTACCTCACTGATGAAGAGTTCCAGGCAGGTTATTCATAATTGTTGTCGTCAGTAACCTCACTCACAGTATTAGCTGTCAGATTCACTGACAAGCTTCCTTTGTTATTGGCCTTAGTAAGACAAACCTTGGTTTATCTTTCATGACAGCTCATAGGCTGTCTTGGATGCCCTGCCCAGCGAGGAGGCATGGAATGCCACCCTTCTTTACACACTGTCATTCCTGATGCCGTGAACCATTTCCCAACTCTTACTTAGTCATTTCCTTTTAACTCCTGGGTGATGTTCGTTGCATTTCTTGGGCTTGGTTGGGTAGCTAGGTAACACTGAGATATGCAAATGGTTTCTTTACATTATCATTTGCTTTCAAGCAGAGTTTGCTGTTGAGGGCTACATGAGTTAAAGATTTATGAAACTGCTTTCAAGATCATTATCTTTTTGTGTTTCCAGACTCTAGCCAAGAAAAGGTATTACCGTTAGTCATTGGCAGATCACTGGGACTTATCTAAATAAATTTTGTTTAGGGTGATACTCCCCAGACTCTTGTCCTAGGATGTGCTCACCTTGACCCTTGGGGTCAGGGTAGGGAAGCAGAGGAGGGGAATGGTATTGTTATGACTAGACCTGGAAACCCTGTGCCATCTTTAGCATATTTATGAGGTAGCAGCATGCATGACATCTGTGCCAGATGGTCTGTGAAATGGAGAAAGTATGCATACATTATTGTCCAAGTTTGGGTAAGTAGTAGTGGGTGGCTAAGAAGAAATTAGCAATGAAGGGCGACTGGGTGGTTCAGTCAGTTAAGTGTATGACTCTTGATTTTGGCCCAGGTCATGATCTTAGGGTCATGAAATTGAGCCCTGCATTGGGCTCTGTGCTGATTGCGGAGCCTGCTTGAGATTCTCCCTCCCTGTGCCCCTCCCCTCACTAGCATGCTCTTGCTAAAAATCAATCAATCAATAAATAAAATCTTTAAAAAAAAAGAAATTAGAAATGAAAGTCCAAGGAATGACTAATATTTGTCTTAAATGACCTAAGAATGTTTTTTAAACTAAATTGGAAATATACAAGTGTGCGGTCTTTTGGTAAAGTCTAATATATACCATTTCTCTTTGGGATAGATTTGCTTATTTATTCACTTAACAACACTTATCAGGCATCTTTCATATGTCTCAGCCTTTGTTAAACACTGAGAATAAAAGGGAATGTAAAACATAGATTATTTCCTCTGAGGAATTCATAGTCTAATGAAAGGATAGATATACATTTAAATGTAATGTAATAGTGGTTGAACAGTCCTTCTTTAGTCCTGGTGTGTGGTCTTTCCCTTCTACTTCATCTGCCATCAGGGTGACAAAGACTTTCATTCCTTTCAGGGTACGAGGCATGCATATAAGTATTCTGGGCCATTGAAGAGATAATTTCCAATGTAGCACAATTAAGAAGGGGCTATCTTGGGGAGTGGAAAAGCCACACCCAAAGTGATGGCAAGAATGGCTAACTACTTCTCAGCTAGGGTGAGAGATGTTGTTCTCTGGAGTTTTGAGGAAGATCTGAAGACTTGGGTCCACTTGTAAGCAACAGCCTTGCATGGTAATGGGACAGCTCCCTAGTCCTCTCCATGTATTTGTCCTAACCCTGGGTAGGGTTGGAGAGCATGCATGGAAGTTAGAAAGCCAATGCATGCTCTAAAGAAGGAAATTGGGCCAATTGTGTCATCTTGGAATGTAATTCTGTGCTACTTCCTTTGGGTCTCCTTTTAGAATTTTTCTTTAAAGTGGTGGTTCTGTGCTGTGGAAGCTCTATGGCTGTCTGATGTTTCTCAGATAAATAAATGCATAAGTAAAACATATAGTATTGCAAAAGAAACCAATTATGTTGAAATATCGTAATCAAAATATTAAAAAAAAAACAGTGATAGGGGAGACTTCCATTTCCTGGAAGATGGAATACATCTTCTTTTCCTTATTCCTCCCACTAAATATAACTAAAAGCCCTGGACATTACATATGAAACAAACAAAAAAAGACTCTGAAAGGTGGAGAGAAATAGAAAGACCAGCTAGAGACTTTAGAGACCAAGGAATGATATGGTTGTGATTTCCCTAGATTGTCTTTTTGCCTTATATATTCTAGACCTAAAGCTAAAAAGCTGGCAAATCAGAAATGTCAAGGCATGCAGACAAAAAAGTCCCGACAGAAGCTTTCTTTCTTTACAGCCAAAGGACCAGGAAAAGGAAAGTACAGCAAGACAGAAAACTTTAAACAATAAGCACTCCACTCCAGCCAAACACCATAGAAAAAAATCTGTGGTTCCACCCACACCTCTGCCGGCAAAGGCTGAATAGGGAGTGTAGCGGAGTTCTAGTGGAGAGTTGTGACTCCTACCCCTGCTCAGCAGTAATGATAAGCTTCTCTTCCCCTCAAGTATCAACAGAGGCCAAGTGGGAAATTTGGACCCCTAGTCCACCTGAAATAATAAGGCAGCATTTCCCTTCTCCTGCTGGAGCAGTGTCAGATGAAACCAGCTAAAACAGAAAGTTTCAATAGAACCCAGAGTCTCATAACAAAATATTCAGAATGTCCAGATTTTTATTCAAAATCAATTGTCATACCTAAAAACAGGTTAATCTTAGCTCGAATAAAAAAAAAAAGACAATCAGTAGATGCCAACAAAGAGATGACAGAGATGTTAAAATTATCTGGCAAAGATACTAAAGCAACCTCTTAAAAAACACTTCAGTAAGCAATTATGAACATACTTAAAACATAAGAAAAGTAGAAAGTTTCAGCAAAGAGATAGAAGATATCAAGAAGAATCAAATGGAAAAATTAGAGATGAAAAATACAAGAACCTAAATAAAAACATTCAAAGGATGGGCCCAACAGCAGAATGTGTGAGACAGAGGAAACAATCAGTGACCTTGAAGATAAAATAGAAATTCTCCAGTTTGAAAAAGTAGAGAAAAATGTAGGAAAAAAAAAAAAAAAAGAACAGTGCTTCAAGTACCTGTGGGTTTATAACAATAAAAAAATTGAACATTTGTGTCATTAGGAGAAAGGATGAGAGTAAGGCTGAGAAAGCAATAGCTGAAAACTTCCCAATTCAGCAAGAGCACTTAAACCTACATAATCAGAAAGCGAGTGGATCACAAAAAGGATAAACCCATAGAAACCCACATCAAAATGTATCATACATAAACTTCTAAAACTAAAAACAAAAGCAAAATCTTGTAAGGAGTAAGAGAGAATGACCTTACTCTAGGGAGAAAGCAATTTTAATGACAGGAGATTTATCAGAAATCATGGAGGCTGAAGAAAGTGGCATGTCATTTTTAAGAGCTGGAAGAAAAGAATTATCAACCCCAAATTCTATATCCAGTGCAAGTGTCCATTAGGAATGAAGGAGAAATCAAGACATTCTCTGATGAATGAAAACTAAGACCATTTGTAATTATTAGAACTACTTACAGTTCTTATCTCATGAAAGCAAGGGGAAGACAGGCATACCAATAACCAACTCAAAACATTAAGTAGCAAAAGAGAGTTTAATATTAAAAATCAGGTGTTGGGCATTGTATTTCAGCTTTCATAGTAAAATAAATAATCCAATTAGAAAATGAACAAAATGACATGAAAAAAAGACATGAGCAGACGTTTCACCAGAGAGGATATACAGATGGCAAGCAAACTCATGAAAAGATATTCAACATCATTAGCTTTTAGGGAAATGCAAATTAAAACTACAATGAAATAGCACTAAAGTAATACATTGTTTTAACACAAAATGCTTGTGAGGATGGGAAAAAACTGGATCACTCATACATATATTGCCAGTGAAAATGTAAAACGGGATAGCCGCTCCAAAAACAGTATGGCAGTTTTCTTACGTAACTAAACATGCAACTACTGTATGACCCAGCAATTGCACTCTTGAGCAGTTATTCCAGACAAATGGAGACTTACACTGACACAGCAACTGATACATGAATGTTTATAGCAGTTTTATTTACAATAGTCAAAAGTGGAGGCAATCCAGATGTATTTCAATGGCTAAATGGTTAAAAAGATGGTGTTAGACTCACACTATCGAATGCTATTCAGCAATAAAAGGAAAAGCCACTGATACATGCAGCATCTTGGAAGAATCTCCATAGTATTATGCTGAGTGGAAAATCTAGTCCCCAAAGGTTACACACTGCAGGATTCCATTTATATGGACATTCTAGAAATAACAAAATTATGATGGCAGGCCAGGGTGCCTTGGTGGAGAGTGAAGGTAATAATTTAAGAAACTATCAAAGAAAGCTGGAAAAGTAATTGAGCCAGAATGAGAAGAGCCTACTAATAGATTTGGAGCTGATTGTATAAACGATATGGGGTTGCTGAACAGGCTTTCCTAGACGGAAAAATGAAGGTGGAGATCGGATTTGATTTGAGGAAGGGAAGGGGAGTTAAATTTGGATGCCTCTGTGTGCCAGCACAGTGGTAAGTGCAATGCATGTAGTGCTTCTTAGATTTCTTAAAACTGTTTCTAATGTTGATATAATTTACAAGTAAGAAGACAATCTGAGAGAGCTTCAGTATTGTCCCAGAGACTGAACAACTAATTAAAATGGCGGAATCAAGATGACAACTGAAGTCTGATCTGTCTTTCAGCTCCATGTTCTTTCCACGCCTTTCCTCAGGTGGGATGAACTGGAGTGAGGCCAGTCTGAAGGTGGGAGAACTTTCAGGAGAAAGTTGTAGTCAGGAATCCAGCTGCGAGGTGGTGAGAGGCTGCCCAAAGGCAGACTGTCTTCATTCAATTGTTTGTTTTTTTAAGAAAAATGGTGTTATCCTGGAATTACTTAAATGCTATTGTTGTTGGGTTTCCTTGTGGAAATTTAAGGAGTAGAGCTCTGAGGCAAATCTCTGAGGTTTAGTGACTCAGTAATGTGAGTGGGTGAGGTTTCTAACCTTCACAAAAAGGTATATAGTGGCAGGTTTTTAGCCCAGGGGATGGAGTGGGTGGTGATAATGTCAGCAACATGATAGGGCACTAGGGAGAGAAGCAGGATGCTACCTGAGGAAATAAACCATTAACAAATAGTCAGAAGGGGAGTAGCTTGGAGCATCAAAATAACATTAGCAAAAAAATTTGGATAACCGTGGTATCCTTAGTGATTTGAGAAATACCTCAAGGGATTTTTATTTTTTAGAACTTAAAAGATACTGAATGTAATACGTTGGTTAAAAAATTATCCTTTTTAACTGGAGGGTATT
>NC_138374.1:120063554-120085876 GCF_054177405.1 Leptonychotes weddellii
AAAAAAAATTATCCTTTTTATAGGTAAAAATTATTTTGGAATTAATAAAAATTATGGCTTAGCTAAAACAAGTTCAAAGGCTCTTATTTAAAGAGGACTTGTTGCAAAGCAGAACCGGGCTTTGGTTTAACCGGTCAGTCAACACAAGTTCAGGGAGCATCTAACAACACTACACAGCTCAAATATGCCTTCCCGGACCACCCCATCTCTTTCCTATCTGACTGATTAGCTTATTTCTTTCATAGGCATTTGTCATAATCTAGAATTATCTTGTTTATTCACTTGTTCGTTATCCATTGACTCCAGTGGAATGTCAGTTCCACAAGGGGCTGGAAACCTCTCTCTTTTATTCAGCCTGGTATCCCCAGTGCTTTGCACACAGTAGGTACTCAGCAAGGTTTTGTTGAATGAAGTATTGGAGGCAAAGATTGATAAGCTGGCGTGCCTGGGGAATGTGAGTTGGGTCTTGAAGAATATGTAGGATATAGGTAGGATAAATGAAGTAGGGCTCCTGTTTAGGGGCACCTGGTTGGTTCAGTCAGTAGAACATATAACTCTTCATCTTGGGGTTCTAAGTTTGAGCCCCATGTTGGGTGTAGAGATTACTTAAAAATAAAATCTTAAAAAAAAAAATCTTTTTGTTCAGTCCCACCTAGAATATTTACATGTTTTCCTTTTAACCTTTGCAGAATGCATTTTGAGCGAGGAAGTGTTTATTTTTGTAGCAGTTTGTACAAATTCAAAAGAAATGCATGTTGTTGTCTAAGTAGTTGGAACACAAAAATCATACGTTAACGTAAAGCCTATATTAAATCATATCAACAATAACTGAAGGCCATGAAATCAAAGATACAGGATTGAGAACTGCCTTCCCCCAAACTTGAAAGCTTTGAATTTTCCTGTTAATGATAATAACATGATTTCTATTTTGCATTTAAAGCTTACAGATTTCCTTCACACTGATTCTATCCTTTGACCCTCACCAGAACTTGAGGCTAAGGGATGAGCTGAATGAGAAAACTGTGGCTCATAGAAGGGACATTTCCACACACAAAACTTTAGGAAGTGGAGCTGCAAATCAGATTTCTAAAGCTATTCCTTGTATTACACTTATTTGCTCCTTTAATATTTTCCAGCCATGTTTGAAATGATAAAGACAACAATTCATGCTGTCAGGATAAAAATCATGTGTGTTCTGGTGCAGTGACCCATTTTGTGACATCCCCAAGTGCTTACTGAGTCATAGACTGCCCCTTCAGTGACTTGGGAACAATATACCAATCAAGTTCCTCTTGGAATTGCGTAATAAACACTGCTGATTGACCACACAGTTTCACCTCCTCCTTTCTAACAAAACCCTAAATTTTTTCAGCTACCCATCCTTCCCCGGGCATGATCCCACTCCTAGACTAAAGAGTAGTATTGAATCCTGGTGATTCTATACCCTTACCCATGATCATTCAAAAACACAGCGTTAAGTCAATCCGTGTATGATTTCTTCTCTGGACTGCAACAAGTTGATCTAATTAGACTTAAGAAATAAACTTTTTTCCCTATAGTTGGAGAAGCAATCTTTTGGTGTCCATTGCTGCCCTTGCTAACGGCAACCATTTTGTGACCATGATGGAAGCCACTGTGTTGACAAAACTGAAGTATAGAGGAGGATTGAGAGAAAGGGAGTGCCGAATAACAGCAGGAGGTCTGAGTGCACCAGGACTTGTACCTACCCTAGCTTTGAATTTCTGTATTTTTCATGCCAGTTTGATTGGGGTTTTCTAATACTTGCAGACAAAATCATCCAAGTGCTAGATGTAAGTAAGGAAAACATGCAGGGGCAATCCACCGAAGCAGAAGTTCCCCTGATGGCAGAGATCGTAGATCTTGTCCATTGCTCCGTTGGGTACCTGGATGAATATTGTTGAATGCATGAAAGCAACATTCTAATTCTAATTCTAATAATTCTAGGGGCACCTGGGTGGCTCAGTCTGTTGAGCATCTGACTCTTGATTTTGGCTCATGATCTCAGGGTCGTGGGCATCGAGCCCCAAATTAGGCTCAGAGCTCAGTGGGGAGTTGGCTTGAGATTCTCTCTCCCTCTGCCCCTCCCCCACTGCTCATGCTCTCTAAAAAAAAAAATACATAATAAAATAAAAAAAATAATTATAATGAGCAAAGGAGTCAGTTCTTTTGAGAAACTGGTTCACTCAAGTCAGGATTTTCATATTAACTGAGTTAGTGGCCTTCCAGTCAACAATATTTACTGATCTCCATCATGTCTAGAAAATGATGCAAAGTAGTATTAATAGGTAACTCTTAAATAATATTATTATTAAACATCGTTTGCTAGCACCGCCATAAGCATTTTGCATGTATCAATCCATTTATTTCAAAAAAATTAAAAGAACAAAAAAACCTGTAAGGGAGTCTATTACTCCTCTGTTTTCTAGATGAGAAACTGTGAAGTTAGTGTCTGGCTGGCTCAGTTGGAAGAGCATGTGACTCTTAATCTCGGGGTTGTGAGTTCAAGCCCCATGTTGGGGGTAGTGATTACTTAAATAAATAAAACTTTACAAAAAAAAATGTTCCATAATATGTCCATGTTTGGTCACAGCAAGTAAGAGAGGTGGGATTTGAACTGTGGCAATCTAGCTTCATCGCCTTCATATGGGAAATAGAAGACACTTTTCCTAATTAAAGGCAACATGGTGGTAAAGAATTTTGAGAACCACTGACTATGAAATGTATTTTGGGCATTGGAAAAAAAATAAGACAGGAAGTATAAGTTTATTTTGGTTTATGATCTATCACCTCAGACTCAGCCTTTACTGCTATGCTCTCCAATAAGGTAGCCACTGACCACATGTGGCTACTGAACACTTGAAATGTGACTAGTGTGCATTTTAATATGCTGTAAGTGTAAACACAGAGCAGACTTAATAAGACTTAATTTGAAGACTTAATAAGAAAAAATATATAACCTATCTCTTTAATAATTTGTTATATGGATCACATGTTGCAATGATAGTACTATTCTGATTATACTGGGTTATATAAAATATACTGTTAAAATTAACTTCATTTGTTTCTTTTCACATCTTCAAATTTGGCTATAAAATTAAAAGTTATATATGTGGCATTTTTTTTACTGGATAGCACTACTTTTCTCATTTTATCCTCAGTGTTGTTTCTGGGCTCTTTCTACATTCTCTGGATTTAAAAAAATGACTCAAAGTTCAGAGATACTTCATCAACATTAACATTTTCTATAGTACATAGATTTTGACTTTTTTTCCTAAAAATTGTTGTATGAAGACCAAAATTGTTATTGAAATTATTGTTACTAGCCATCCTACAATGTTAATCACCTTACTTGCACTTTTGTGGAATGTTACAGGGTTTGTGAAGTTCTGGAATCCGAAAACAGAAGTAGAAGAACTAAGAAAGGGGTAGAACTTTAAGTCCCAACATTGAGGTTACCATGCTCAATGGCCACTTCTGTAAAATCACTTTGTATGAGAATGCACTGGTTTGTGCCAAATGGAAATTTAAAGTCATAAACTTCCCTGTGAGAGGGCAAAGGTCAACTAAGCACCACCTGCTTGTGAAAGCAAAGCTTTATACCTGGTTTTTCTCAGACTCTACCACAGATCATGTAAACTGCATATTTTCTTAGTTTTTTCAGTATCACAGTTTCAAAATGCACTTACTGTAGAAAATTTGTGGTTGCGTTCCAAAGCTAAAGACTGAGAGAATCATTTGGGATGGAAGTGGAATGGGTCTCTGAGATTGGAAGTTGCAAATGCATTAAAAAAAAAAAAAAGAAAGACAAAACAACAACCAAGAAAACCAAGTTCCTTCTCACCGCATAGCAGACGGAAGCCAATAGTTTCTTCTCACTTTCCTATTTGGCTCTTTTCTCTTTTTCATTATTTTGACTCTGATATAACGTCTGTACATGTCTAAGATATACACCAGCTAAGGAAACACACAAGCCTCACTCCTAAGGGAAGTTTCCATATAGGTCAGTGCACTTTTTAAACCATATAAATATCAGATTAACTTGGGATTCCAGAAAATCTAATGTTAGGATATTATCCAAGATCCACATAGTTTAGTTTTTTTTCCCCACCTCTAAATTTGCAAGGCGAAAATGTAGAGCCAAAATAAAAAGCTTTGCAGACTCCTGAAAAAATTTTTTTTATATCGCTGCTTGTATTTTTTTTTCACTGCATGCATTTTTATGGAAGAGTTTGTGAATCAATCAATCAATGAGCTAATCAGTCAATCAGTGATCAATGGGTACTGAGTATCTTTCATGTTTGGAACCTTACTAATTACTCTGAAAATTAAGTAAAATAAGCCAAAATGGTACTGTTATTGACCATTTAGTTGGAAGATACTGACACAACCTTGGCAACCTTTCACAGAGGTGAGACTTGATCTGAGCCTTCAGGGATGAGTCAAACTTAAGGGAAGGGAGAGCAGTTCTAAGCAAGGGGGACAATTTGATCTAATAATGGGAGAAAATCTCAGGAACAATAAGAAAATCCAACATTGGTTGCTTCTGGTCAGTGGTGAGGAAGTAAGACTGGCTAGGCAGAAAAAACAAATAGTAGAGAATTTTTATTGTTAGGTATTGGAGTTTACCTTGATTTGGGAGATACCAGAGAGTTCATATATTTTCTGGTCATAAGAGTGGTGTGAGGAGATCAATGTTCAAATGGCAGTCTAGCGAATGAGTTAGAAGCAGGACGCAGAACCTGAGGTCTATTCAGGTGCGGTTGAAGGAATGACGACCATGGTGTGTAAGCTTGGCTATAGTAGGAGAAGGGAAAGATGCCTGGGATGTCCTGAAGGAAGATTTCATAGAGCCTGATGACTAGGCTGGTCGATCATCTTACTGAAATCTGTTTTTAAGAAAAATAAAGTGTAGCTTTTAGTTTTGAGCTTGAGCTTCCAGCTTTTCTGTTCCTGTCCTTCTCAGTAGATGACCATTTCTTTTGCTCTTTCACATCTTCCTTGCCCAGAGAAACCCTGCATAAATGTTTGCCAAAAAAATGAATCAACAAAATAGCTTTCAAATATACATTCTCACAAAAAGTATCTGCTTTTCAAAAATGTCATAGTACAATGCAAGATCTAATCTTGCTTTCCCCTATTTTAAACTGTTTCTCCACCCCAAATTCTCTCTCTTTCATCCTTATTAAATCTACTCATTCTTTAAATCTCATCAACAATGCCACTTCGTTTTGTTCCTGACTGATTATAGCTAAGGGTATTTGCATTTTTCTTTTGGTAATTAATCACTAGTCATAGCCTACCTTATGTTTTAACTTTTGTACATTATTTCATGAGATATATATTTTTTAAGGAGGTTCCCCGCCCAAGACAGAGCCCAACCCGGGGCTTGAACTCATGACCCTGAGATTGAGACCTGGGCTGAGATCAAGAGTCAGACACTGAACAGACTGAGCCACCCAGGTGCCCCTTATTTTGTGAGATATTTAATGGGTGCCTCTTGGAGGACAAGCTGTATGTCTTACATGTCTTTATATTTATTCCCTCTATGGCATAGACTAGTGTTCTGCATAGTGCAGGTGATATATAATCTGCTATTGTCACATTGAATTATTTGTTGGGTAGCATTGTCCTGGTTTGGCACATGGCATTTCTTATCTGGGCTATTAGTGCAGTCTCCTAGCTCATCTCCCTGCCTCCAATTCATCCTTCAAGTTGCTGCCCAAGTTATTTTTATACATTTTAGTTGAGATTGGTATCTATTGTCTCAGAATAAAATCCCAACCTTTAATATTCAAAACCTTCTATCACCTGGTCCTGGGCTACACTTCTATACCCATCCTGGGTCCTATCCTCTGTGGAGTGTGGTCTGGTCATGCTGGACCATGGGCCCAAAATGACTAATATCTGAACTTTGTTGAATCTTGTCACCTTAATCTACAATGCACCTCTTACCCTGCAAGTGATTCCTTTTTTTTTTTTTTTTACCAGTCAGGTCACAGGAGACACTCTTTTGGTCTGTTATTGTCACTTCAAGCAACTCCAAGTTATTCCTTAGCTAGAATGCCAAAAATAAACCTCATCTCCTTGCCATTGACAACAACATGAAAACTTGTTTTCCAAAGTTGTCAAAAGACCAGTATACAGAAATCTCCGTGAAGGTCAAAGCTCGCCGTTTAATAGCGGCGAAGTTCTCTATTAAGTCAAACTAACTCTTTTTTTAATCTGCGATTGGTCTAACACAGGAAAACAAAATTAGAAACAGGCTAGTTCCTGGCACAGGGTGGGGCTTTCCTAAAGTCCAAATGCACAATGCATCCCCATCTGTAAGAGAATCACCGCCCGCACTGATCAAACATTGTGGCAAAACAGATAAACACACAAAAAAACCCTCTCAAAGACCCATTTCCTATGAAATTTTGAGTGACTGCTTTAAGCCACGTCCCTGAAACTCATCTATTGCCTCCCTATGCTCACATGACAGATAATACACAATTCTATTTTTTTTTTTCAGTGGGACTGCATGAAGTTGCTGTATTTTGAAATGCTCCTGAGCTTAAAATATATGAAAAAATGAAATAGACTATCAAAATGAATAGACTGTGGATCCTAAATGCGTGAACTCTGAGAAACTGGAACATTAAGTAATATTTATTTGTGGAGGTATGTGGCTTCTAATCTTAAATCTATTTCTGTTTGTTCCACACTAGAGAACATTGGAAAATACCACCTGAATAAAGCTTTTGCTTTTAGCAGCCCTGAAAAAGTCAAAACTCTTGTTTTTTGTTACTATAATCTGGCCTCTCCTTTGACTAAAGGCCAAAAGTTATAGAGAACATGCTGAATAAGAGGTATTGATTTTTTTGCCAAAGGTAAAACTCTACAGATATTTTCAGACATTTGAGCCAATGGGCCTTTTAAAACCTTGTAATTATTTCCTTGTGCATTGGTAGATACTTCTTGTTTCATCAAAACTTATTTATAAGACCTTTTAATACTCCTTCATTTATTTAGCAATGATTTATGCAGCTTCCACTGTGTGTCAGGCAAAGTGTTGGGATTCATCAATGAGCATCAAAAAACACAGCCCTCAAATTGTGCTATCCACAATCTGAAGAAGTCATAGAATTATCAAATAATCCTACAAATTAGTGAGAATTCTATTAGCACTCTAAATTAGAGAAGCTGGTGCTATGAGAATGTCTAAAAAGGGATCCGACCTAGGTAAGGAGGTCAGGGAAAGCTTCCCTAGGGAAGTGACAATTGCACTGATCTGTGAATGATGAATAAGAGCTAAAATTGAATTCCACGCAGAAGGACTATTACGTGCAAAGGCTCTGTGGACCAGTGGGCACGCGACCTGCAGTGGAAACGGAAGTAGGTCAGTGTGGCCAGCAGAGCTGGGGAGACATGGCGAACACGGGGTTGGAGTGGAGGGAGGGGTCAAACCATGCAGGTGTTAGGCCATATTAGGGATAATGCCTTTATCCTAATTGTTTGGAAAACCTGTCAAGGGTTTGTAAGCAACAAGAGACAATTGCGATCAGGCTTATGTTTTGAAAGGATTCCCAGAGTTAAAAAGCAGGGGCACATGGGGGAAGGGGTAAGAATGAGCTGAGTCTCGACATGCATCAGATGTTGGCATCTTTGTTCAGGGTGGCCACGGAAAGTAGGCTAGAAATATATTTGAGCTAAATAAATAGGACTTGGTAACAAATTGAATATATGTTATGACTCCTGAGTTTCTCTGTTGGCCAAAACCTTTCCAAATTAAGGCATAGGCAGACCTGACATATTTATTCTCTTAAAAAATGTCTCTGTCAATAACCCTTCAGAATTCATTGATTCAACCACTATTTACAGAGCACCTATTCTGTAATATCCTGGTTGCTGGTGATGCAGGAGTGCAGGGGGCAGTCTTTCATGGACCTTACGCCTGTCAGTACCAGACACTTTGGCTAAAATGAAAATTAGTGGAAGCACAATGAAAACAGTATTTAAACTATGGGGGTGGTGGGGGTGATGGTGGTGGTGTCAATTTTTTTTTAAAGATTTTATTTATTTATTTAAGAGAGAGAGAGAGCGAGAGAGAGGAAGAGAGAGCGCACGACCTGGGGGAGGGGCAGAGGGAGAAGCAGACTCCCTGCTGAGCAGGGAGCCAGATGTGGGACTCAATCCCAGGATCTGGAGATCATGACCTGAGCCACCCAGGCGCCCGTCAATTGTTCTTTTGGCAAATCAGGATGGTTTTTTTTTTTTTTTAAGTGCTTTACAATTTCTAAAGCCCCTTACTACCTCATGGGCAGTGGGATAGAAAGGAAGGTGTACATTGAGGAACTAGGGAAGATGAAGACTTCCGAGGTCACAAAGCTATGAGAAATTATTACTTAGGCTTAGGTCTTGCAAATCTGAGATGAGGGCTCTTACTCTTTTTAAAAATTAAGACTGTAATCAGGGAGGTTGGAAAAGAAGCCTCCTGGAGAAGAGTATTCCTTTTCTAAATAACCAGTCTGAAAAATAACAGATTCAAGGCCCTCACTATCAACTCAGAAAAAAGCACATTCCTAGATTAAGAAACAAAAGTGTGCTTCTTTTGCCTTCATCATTAGTTAAAGTAACATAACCAGATTCTTTATTGGCCAAATGAAGGCAGGAGAATCAGGAAAATTCTGATTTTTGTATTGATCATGGAGGTGAACAATTTCAGGTATGCATCTTGGAAGTTCATGCCAGTACCCTGTGGGGGAACTTAGAACCAAGGGAAATATAAAAGGCAGGCCTACTTTCACCTTATTTTTTTTCATTTGAGAAGCTGAATTATATGAAATATTCTGGTGCTTTGTCTCCATTATATTACTTCTTATACTTAGCTAGTCTTTAGTAGATACCCTTGAAGGGCTTTAAGGTCAATGTTTTTTTTTTTTGTTTTCATTAACAATAAACTTGAATTTTTTTTTTAAACAAGGTTATATTAGAAAGTTTGATCCCAGGGTGGTTTTAAGGAGGTAGTCTGACTTCTCTTGGTCTTCATATGCTTATTAGGTTTAAAAAAGAGGTAATTGCAGGGAAGACATACTCCTATCACTTCTCATTTCTGAGCACTGTCAATTCAGATTGAATAGGCACATCACCTGGGATACCTCTTCATTACTGGAAAGAGGTTTCCCTTGTATCTAACATATTTCCAGTTTAACAGCCCTCACCCCCCCACAACCCACAAAAAAATCTCTACATCTGAACCAATATTCAACGACATTATTTATCAAAATAAATTTATTAAAAGTATTCAAAGACCACGTCAAAGTTTAGCTGCCTTCAGGACAGTTTTTGGCACTCATCATGGACAATGTAGTTTCCTACACGACAGCACTCATTCTATTAAACCACTTAACAATTCAAACACAGACCGTTTCAGTTTTAGTGTTACATGAGACAACAGTACTGATGATCTGTAGTCCTAAGAACTTCAACACCTTTGCACACAGTAAACATTTTAATATTACTTATTCCTAAATAACTAAAACTAAAACCACTATGTGGTAACATGGACTGATTTAGGGAAAGATACACAGCCAGCTAGCTAAGGCCACATAATCCCAGACCTATTGATTTTTTAAATGCTTTTGGACCAACAGTATCACATCATACCTTGGGGTCTCACATTCCTGCCTTCCCAGTGTGAGACCCACCACATGCAGACCACTTTCTCCCTGTGTTCTGGACACAGCTACGGAAGCTGTCCCAATACAAGCTTCTCCTAGACAGTTACCAGCTTCCTGATTCACTAACTCTGAATCAATAGTTCTGAGTGATGTTTCCTGAACACCCAGGCTAAGTTCAAGGTCAGTCTTTTTGGCAGGTCACAGCCTTTCCCCTTAGGAAATAAATGAAATGTCCTCCACTTTTGGGCTCCCTTTCTCATCTCAGGTGGCATGGGGCTCTGTGGCGATCTGTGGCTTTTTACACAAGTCCTGGTAGAATTCTGACTCCAAGAAACGCGGGTAAGAGTTGCTCTCCATCAAGCTGTAGACCCTTTTCTGGGCAGTTGTAAAACAGCCACTTGTAACTTCTTGTATATTTTGGGCAATCAGAGTTTTGGTTTGAAAGTCTATGTTTATCTGAAATTAAAAAAAAAAAAAGTGGTTTATTCCATATTCAGAGCTAGAGATTGATACCTATTTGATATTTGAAAACAAGAAGCAGAAACTACAATGTGTGATGAGCTTCACTAGCCAGGTCACTGAAGAAATGAAATTAATCTAATTAAAAACTAAAATTAGTTTTTAAAAACAATTTTACTCCTCCCCCCTTTTAATTTAATTTGATGTCTTTTGTCTGGTGCTAAGAATGTTCAAAATATGCTGCAATGAAGAACTTTTATTTCCCCCCCTCACCTCTTTTGGAGCTTCTTTTTCTATGAAATCAGTATATATTTTCCTTGCTTTGGAGGACAGTTTTTGGGGTGACTTGGTTTTTTTGAAGTCTTCACAGGCCAGCCAGAATTCAATATTTTCTTCACAAAACTCAGATTTTAAAAAAGCCCTGAATGCAGCAAGACCATCTGGGGAAAAGGGAGGGGGAAAAAAAGCATACAGAATGTGAATTGGGTGACCAATTAATCCCTTAATTTTTTCCAGAACTACCATTCTCCCACCCTTATATTTTATTATTTCTGGATGATAGCAATTTTCTCGATTTCACTCAAACTTGTAATCCTCAGAATTTGGCTCTTTAAAGACTAAGATGAAAAATGCTTAAGTTGGCAACTGCGACAAAAATAGAAATACTTAACTTTGCTATTAATGCAAATATTTATAGGGGAACCTAAATTCTCTGGGAACTAAACCTCCTGGAAACATTGTATGCAGTGGAAAAGCTGATTCAACCTCAAGGAAGAGCAACTGCCACTACAATTTTGGCTAGTTTTTCTTTCCTACCTACAGTGAATAAACCATGCATTTCCATGGTTAAATACTAGGAAATAAAGGAGAAAAATAGGCATTATGTTTTTAGTGATTGTAAAGCTGAATTCCCCTTGGGCAATCTGCTCTTCTGTTGTGTGAACACCTTTCTAGACGTGTGATACTTGAAATGGATCAAATTCAACAGGTTAACTTACATTTACTGGCTAGCAGCTCATCAAATGCTTCTGACCACAGTTGTGCTTCCTCAGGAGAAGGCCTGCAAAAGAAAGTCTGCGCATTAGCTTGTGCATATCAGAGTTCCTCTTTTCAGCACAGTAGCTAGCTATTCATATTTGCAAGTACAAGATTTTCAACTTACTTGATGAAGGTTTGCTGTTTGCTTTTCTTGCCATTTTTGGGCTTCCCAGGAGAGGATGAATTTTGCAAGAAGTAGCTCAAACGGGTCTTCCAATCTTTTAATCTAAAAAAAAAAAAGATATTCACTAAGTGGCAACATTTTAAACTGCTACTGCAGCTGAAGGCATTTTTACCAAATAAAGTCACTCAGTAGCTAGCTACAAACTAAATATGACAAAACAAGAATTCTTCAAGTCAGTCTTACTTTAAACCTAGCACCTATGTGCTGAACAAAATTAGTTTCATCCATTCATCTGAACAGAAGTACTACTTTTATAACTAAGGGTAAGACTACCTAAAATTATTAGGGTATTTAAAGGAATTCAGTTGGCATACTTCAAAAGGCAGATGCTATTTCTGGTCCACAAAAGGCAGCAGTTTTTCTGCAGCCTTAATTACAATTCTGAGACATTTCATACGTGAAACCTACAGTGGAGCGGCCTGGAGCCAGTCGGTATTCATTTCCCTTCTACCCTTAAGCAGGAGGCTCTGGACCACACTAGAAGCCTTGAGGGAGGTGGGTGTGTGTGATTGAGCGCCCCCCACCCCCGCCAACTACAATCCTCATTTTAAGCAGATGATGCATAACAATGATTTCACAGTCTTTAGTGGCTGAGATATGCAGTTCCATTAAAAAACAAAAACGATTTTAAAACGAATATAATCAGAATCGACCAAAATACTCCTTTCAGAAGCTGTGTAAGTTGATCAAAACTTATAATGCAAGGTACCATTGCTGGGGATGCGCTTCAGCCGCAGGACTCTCGGATGTTATTTTAAATGCAGGGGGAAAAAAAAACCCCCCAATTTCTTAGGCGCATCTACCACCGCTTCCATATCAAAAATTTTCTCAGTTCCTAAACTACCCGAGAGTCCTTCGGTCACGTAACAAAATCAGTACATACCACACAGATTTAACCTTACTTAGCAAATTGACCTTTTCCACATTTTTTTTTTTCCTGCAGAAGCGCAGGTTACATAGTTTTCTTTCTTTTTTTTTTGAGCCCGAATGTATCACGTTTGCAGCAAACCCGGAGAGCCAGGTCCGCAGCGAGTGGCGGGAGAGAAAAGAAAGCCGTACTCACAGGGTCCGCTTCATTTTTTCCCGCTTCTCCTCGCTCTTGGGGCTGTTGCCGGAGCTCTTGTCCATGGATCCGCAGTCGTGCTGGACAGCCAGGAACATGGCACTTTGCATTATCTTCCCCCTGCTGGAGCTGCAGCTGTTTGCGGTGGGGCGCGCACGGCCGCGTTTATTAGAGGTGGCGGGGCTGGGGCGGGGCCTCACGCCGCCGGTCCCGCCTCCAGAGGGCACTAATTGGTCGGTTGCAGACGGGCCCGGGGGCGGGGTCGGCCCCGGCCTGCGGCAGTCACCGGCGCCGCCGGAGGGTCTCGAAGCGAGGTCCGCTGACGTCTGCGGCCCCTGCTTCGTGCGCACTCGGGCCAGACGCGGCGGCTAGCGGGGTTTGGTGTGGGATCAGGCAGAGAAACCTGGCTGTGAGCCACGGCCGGTGACCTTTGCCAAGGAGTGGCGGCCCCCGGCGAAGGGAGGGAGCCAAAGTTGGCTGCGGCCCGGTGGGGACGCTCGCCCTCTCTTCCCCTCCCCCACGCTTACGTGCTCCAAACCGCGAAGGGGAGTGCTGATTCCCCGCCGGGAAAAACTTGCTTGTGGCGAACCAGGGTGCAATTGCCTTATTTTGAATTAAGATGTTCTACCCCCTTTTTTGAGAGCGCGCCCTCTTCCCACACCTCGTTTCTTGTTTGGCAAACTGAGGCCGCTGGGAAACCCTCACCTATTCCGCTCTGAGACTCGGTTTAGTTTGGGGGGAAGGAAAAGATGAAAGAGAGGAACTGTGTCGATTCAAGGACAGGTGGTGTGATCTACTCTACTTACCGGCAGGTTGCCGGTGCATCTTGGAAAACGTGTGGGAATGAACGATAAATAGGGAAGGAACGGAGAAAGTGACTATCAGATGACAGTGTTTTTAACTGGGTGTGCATTTTTGATCACCAAAAGATACCTGATTGGGTCTGTCCGTGGGGTTATTTCTCCGGAGTCCTTGGCTGCTTTTCCTTCCAGAACAGAAATCACAAATCTCTTGCTGAGATGGAAACACCAAGACCTCCCAATTGTAATGCGCCAGAGCCCTTCTCGTTTAAGAGTGCAAGGACTCAGGATTTCCTCATGAGTCATTCTTGGTTTGCTTAGAATTTACCAGAACTACTTAACTTGCAAAGCGGGGAGGGGTGGAGAGGGTAGAGAGGAGGAGAAGGAGACGTTAGTGGTTTACCTGAATAAGTTTAATTTGTTAATTCTTCAAAAATCAGCTCTGCTGTACCTGGCTTTAAATGTTTTGATTGGGAAGGACAAACAGAGAACCTCCACAATAAATAACCTCAAAGCAATTACTTGATTTCAGGTAACAGAACTGTACAATGGAATATTCAAATGGTTTCCCCATCAAGCATTTCAGTAGAAAATAAGATTCACAGCAATGTTAGGCTACACATATTCTCCCTGCTTTGCATTAGAACTGCAGAAAATTGGAACTAGGGCGCCTGGGTGGCTCAGTCGTTAAGTGTCTGCCTTCAGCTCGGGATCAAGCTCCACATCGGGCTCCCTGCTCAGCCGAAGCCTGCTTCTCCCTCTCCCACTCCCCCTGCTTGTGTTCCCTCTCTCACTGTGTCTCTCTCTGTCAAATAAATAAATAAGATCTTAAAAAAAAAAAGAAAGAAAATTGGAAATAGTTTAACTTCTTAAAGTAAGCTACCAGTAGTTGGAGCTCCAAGTTTGACTGATAGGGTAAAATCTGCAATAATTACTAAAGAGAACAGCCATGAACTTTATTATAGAAAGGAAAATCATTTAGATTTCAGTAATAAATACTTTAAAACATGTTTGTGAAATGTTAGAATGCTATTTTTCTCATGCATATACTCTATCTCTAAAAGAACCTTGCATAGTATTTCCATCTATTTTCACTTTGATTATTCAATAATTATTTATTAAATACGTGTGATAAATAGGCACTTGCGCTTTTTTTTTTTTTGCCAGTATAAACCTTAATACATTATTCACTTAGAACCTTGGATTGTATCTGTACCCCTGAAACAAATAATACATTATATGTTAATAATACGTTACATGTTAAAACAAAAACAAAAACAAAAAAACCTTGGCTGGTAGAATTCATTCACAGTGGAAGGTCGAAGAGTTCTGACAAAGAGACAGCAAGGAGAGAGAGCTGGATCTGTGTCTGGAGACCTAATTAGAGTCTCAGCTTAACCAATAAATGCTAAGTAACTGTTGGGACAGTCTCATCACACCTCCTGGAGCCCCAGTTTCTCATTTGTACAAAGAGTAATGTATCTTTTTTTGCCAATTTCATTAGATGTCATGTGACTCATGTGAGGGGCCTTTGTGAATTCTAAAGTACAGAAGTTTGGTATTAATTTGCATATGTGTGAAAAAGGAAATACAACTATTCAAGGTAGAGAAATCATTAAAGGATTAACTCAGAGTTAATTAGGTTATAAATTTGTAAATACTATTAAAATATCAAAATAATGTCCCAGAGATTTGTAAAGTCTTAGGCTCATAAGAGATACTTAATACATGCTCTCTGGGTAATAAGCATATAAGGAAAACAAACAGTTTGCCATTTCAACTTTTTCAAAGATCTCCAAGCCAGGGAAGTTAAATCATCTCAATGTATTCATAAAAGTAATTACATACATATCCATATAAGCAACTGGTTTAAATATAGACTATTCTAGATGTTTTTGTGTTTAATGAAATTATCCGCTTTTTTCATAAACCATTACCAATTGACAACCGATGTAAGTGGCAGCAAATTAATTTTTTTCCTGAAAATTGTGAGGCCAATTGGTAAATCTGAATGTGTAATGATTTATTATTCCCGTATGTAAAGGTGATTTTAAGAGTTAAGGCAAGACCTGTTTCACTCTGAGAAAACTTTCAGTCAAAAAGTTGTCGTGTTAATGTCTTTTATAAAGGCAGCAGACATAGGTTTAAAGCAAAAGCTACAATGTTTGATGACTTCCTTTTGTCTTTTTGTTGCAAGTGGCTTTTAGGTAAATGGGATTGCTCAATATTAAGATGACACATATTTTCCATTCTGTGGTGGCAGGAGAAACAATGCAATAGGCTGTAAATACTGCACAGCAAAACCACAGTTGGTTTGCTTGAGAATATACATTTTCAATGTTGAATCTACCATGCCCTCTACTGGCGAGGTTCTCTGAACACATGGGTGGTGGAGGTTCTCCCTGTGGTTCTTGAACTTTTTGTATTAAAAAAAAAAATTAAATTACAGAAGAAGGCAAATGAAAAATACAAGTTTCTAGCAACATCGAAAGTAGAATATGGAAGGCAAAAGTCTCCCCTGCCACAATTCTCCCCGCTGTATGCTCTCGCCACTGTATGCTATTATTACTAAGAATTATGAATTATTATTAGCTAAACATGTTTATACAGAATAACTTTCATACTTAGGCTTTAGAAATTTAAGAACCTAGAGAAATGCTTTGTTTTTTTTCAGTCAATAAGATATCTTAGTTCTTAAATTTGTAAAAGCTGTAAACTGTTGCTTACCTCACAAAATCTTAAGTTGGTGGTGAGTTTAAATGAAAGGGGGAAAAAAACCCCTATGAAGTTAAATGCTATGTGGCAAAGAGTGTGATAAGTAATTGGAAAAGATGAAAAGTTTTCATACTGTAATTGTTGATAATATTTGAGGAAGTATAACACCAGTCCCTCTTTCCCTCCCTCCCTCCTTTCCTTCCTTTTTTTCTTTTCTTTCTTTCTTTTTGGGGGGAGGGAAAGTCTCATTTAGCTTTAGGTGGTGAAATATTTTTTTAACAGAATAAACACATGACCCCACAAGATTCTGTACTTTTCTTCACCCCTAATATGATCTGAGTTTTAAAAATCATAATTAATGTCTTTCTTAGAATGTAATTTGTATGCCCAGAAGCTGATAAGAGAGAAAGTTAGTGTTTTTGTCAGGAATGAATCAGAGTTCCAACCTAATACTTGACATGTATTATAGAGGATGTTAGTCATTTTACCAATCTTTGTATTGGTAATTACAGTTAGAGCATTTCCATGGTTCTGCCTTAAATTAATCCATGGTATGGAGTATGTCCTACCTGAAATGCAGGCAGGGCCTAATAAATTTGATAACCCCCTTCCTCACTAAAGCAACTAGATTTTCTTTGAAAATCAGCATCAGGAATATTGTGATGTTATTGTTCCCCCCATATAAAAAATTCTAACATGTATTGAAATACCTCTAATAGATTTCTGTAGTTATTAGGTCTGTAGGTTAAAGGAACAATTGTATGAAGTCTGCATTAGGGGATTATTTCTAGTGTATACCCATTGCTACTGCTGTCTTCAGTGACCGTGGACTTCACAGAATCTCAAGGGAGAGTGGTGGTTATAAATCCCTTCTTATAAAATAAGTTACATAGGTAACATATTGCCTACAAAGTGCAGAGGTAGAGCTAAGAATTTATTTCCTGGCGTTTCTTCTGCCTGGGATTGTAATTTCTGTGCACAGAATTTTGTCAAATCATTAGAGTGTCCTACTCACTACCTTTTGAAATTTTGGGAAATTGGGTTCATAATATACAAGATTTCAAAGGTCTATATATGATACTAATCACTGAGAGTCAGAGAGAGAGAGAGAGAGGAGAAGGGCTAATAAATAATCTAATCTAATTCATCTAAGAAATAATCTCTTTGCACTGGTATTTCCAGTTTATGGACTATCCCTATGTAGAAAGTACTAATCCATTTTAGACTTCGGTTTTCAATGGTTTTTGATCCATGGACTACTTCATAATGAACTAAAATCTTGTGGATTTTCTCTACCAAACCCATTTTTGGAACAAAAATTCTCAAATATTAATAAAATTAATTGGAAGAACAATGCTTTCAAAGAGATACCAGTAGGCCTTGACACAATTGTCATATTATAAATATTGAAGCCTTGGGCGCCTGGGTGGCTCAGTTGGTTGAGCGACTGTCTTCAGCTCAGGTCATGATCCCAGGGTCCTGGGATCGAGTCCCACATCGGGCTCCCAGCTCAGCGGGAAGCCTGCTTCTCCCCGTCTCACTCCCCCTGCTTGTGTTCCTGCTTTCGCTGTCTCTGTCTCTGTCAAATAAATAAATAAATAAATAAATCTTTTAAAAAATAAATAAATAAATAAATAAATAAATAAATATTGAAGTCTTAAATGCTGAGCCCATGGCACCAGACTTCATAACAGTCTCAGCTTCAAAAGACAAAATAATTTGCTTTTCTTTTCATAAATTACCCTTAGGAGAGCAGGATGATTGGAGGGTTTGTCCATACCTGGGATATTTGCATTTAGCTGCCAGTTCCTGGCACTATTTTAGTTATGATCTCAGGCAAATTGCTTGTGCCTAGGCTGCCTATCTTTAGGGTAGAAGTGATTATAGCAACCTTCCTTTGCAAGGAAGTTCAAACGGTGTGGGGCATGCCCTGAGTGATGTAGTGCAAAGGGCTGGCCTTCAGCATCACTTTGTAGCAGGACTAGTTTTTCCTAGGTGACTCTTTCCTATCTTGTTGCTGCTTTCTTAGCACCCACTATTTGGTGCTGCTCCTAGGGTAGCATGTCACCCATTAAGGTGGAAAGGTTGAATCAAAAGAAGGCCCTGAGTATCTACCAGTTCAAGAAGCACCAGGACAAGCTCCATCTTGCTTCTGTGGAGGATACACTGAGCTAAGGATGGGGGTGACCTAATGGAGGAATCTTGCCTCTGTAGTCTTCACCCTGGGAGAATTGCATCCTGGATCCAGTACTATCATCGCCTGATATTCCTGCTTTCTTGGGGGTCTATTCATCCATTGGGTTACCTGGTGGTCCTCTTGGGCTCTTCCAAATGTCCCCTTGGGAACAACAGGGGTGTAAGGTTACTTTTTGAAATGTTTTAAGTTCTTCCTCAAAAATGTTTTAGAAATGTCCAGCTCTTCACAGGCTAATTGTTTGATCTATTTTGGAAGAATTCTCCACTATCTTTACAGGGTGAATTCTATCTTGGATATTTGATGAAAATTCATTTCTTTTTCTCAGTGCAGTTTAGGAGGGAGGAAAGTTGCCTCTGAGGCTATTGTCTGTTCCTTTCTAACTGCATTTCCCCTCTCTGGTTGTAGTGAAACTGTCTCATTTAGAGACTTACAGTCTTCTAAGCATCAATTATTTTATCACCTTTGGTTAATTTAGTGTACATTTGGTTTCATGTTCTTTAAGAGTTTTTAAATAAAGTTTTATAATAAACCCAGGTAAGGCCAGCAAAATCAACTGGTCTGACCCAGCCTTGATCAGCTGTATCTACCCCAGCATCATCAGTTTCTTCAAAACTCAAGATTCATCTTCATGGAAGTTTCCATTTCCTTATGGGTTTGTTATACCCAGCTTCAAAGTTCCACCATCCATGTTGTCTTCTTTATGAACAGCAGGATCTTTCTTATTTAACAATGACCTGGCTTTCTTAATCATTTAAAAATTGCCCTGTTTGTAATAGAATGTTGTTTTTAGACTTCCTCCCCCCCCCAATAAGTTTGCTCACTCTTTCTATCTATCCTTTAGCTTCTTGTGAAAACAGTTTTGTTCCAACATGAAGATGGGGATTTTCATCTAAAGCATGTTTTTAGGTGCTGTCTGAAGTTGTTCTTCACTTTTCTGATGTACTTTGATGGGTATAGTTACTTGAAATTGGATATATTTTGATGCATCTTCTAAACACTGAATATTTCTCCTAATGTCAACTTGTTCTAAACATTTTGATTTTTCTTTGCTAAGTCCTTTACCAAAAGTCTGTATTTTAAACCCCAGTGAAGGGTTGGTGATTTCCAGGTCTTTATTAATGACCTCCAGTTTTTCTATTTCTGATAGTTTGTTCTTGAGTCCAGCTTCCATTAAAGTAGATTCAGGGTCTTAAAATTCTTCTTGAATTAGGTTAAACTTGTAAAAATTTTGATATCTTTCCTCTAGAAGGGCAGAAACTTTAGTGGTTAGTTCTCTGTCTTTATTTGCATAGGGTAGGCTTTTAATTGTTAAAAATCCAACCAGAGGCCTTATCTACCCATAGAGGCCACAGAAAACTTCCTACTCATAAGCCCCTCCATGTCTGGCTGGCCTTGAATGTATAGGGGAAGGGGTGGGGGAGAGATTATGGGGGCCACTACAAAGGTTTCAACTTACTTCACCAATTTTATGTTTAAAAAACAAGGAAGAAATACACGGAATTTAAGTTTTCACCTCTCAAGAATGTACAGTCCAACTATGAGTGAAGAAAACGTGATTTTTTCAAACCCTTCTTGCATGTGGGAAAACATCTGATGATGCAGAGACCCTTCAGGGTGCTTCTGTTCAGGATAATCATCCCTGGAGGTATTAGAAACTGGATGCATCTCCTCACAGAGACACATCCATAGGCCTTGTGGTGTCCAGACCTTGTCTGGCTCAATTAATAACTCAATCTTATTGACAGTAAGTCTGAAGATTGGCTGGGTGTCCACTGTTTTTTTCTGGGCTGAACATCTCCGCTGACTTGGATAAGCTTAGTCATGCATCTTGGAGTAGGCTGGAGATTAGCCGATCTGAACTGGGGTAGGCTGCATGGCTCTGTAGGTCTTGGCCGGGCTCCCTCATGTGTCCTGAGGTCAGCTGGGGGTCAGCAGATACAGGCTGGTGGAGCTCAATGTTTGGTTGTGCACTTCATATCACTCATCCTTATCTTATAACCTGTGATAAAGTCCAGTCTTTTCCCCCCCATGGTAATGGCAGAGCACAAGACAGCCATTAAAATGCAGTTATCCAATTTGCCCTTTAAAAAATTCACTGTGACTATGAAATGTCAACATCTCATTTAGTGGTCTTTACTCTTTCTGAAGTCATGATCCTGAGGGAGATTGTAGATTTTCTAGAATTGGGATGTAGAGTAGGCATCAATATAGTTTACCCATTTCTGCTGTTTCTGTGGTTTGGTTCTCTAGCCACTGTCTACTTGGTACATGTGAGTTGACAGAGATGAACTCCTACTACAATGAACATCAACTCAGAGATGGCTAGAAGAGTATTCCCAACTTACTGCATTCTACTGACCAGGGGAGGAGAAACTCTTCACAGCACTTGCTGTCCAATGGAATAACAACTTGAATGTCTAAGATGCTGATTCAGCAGAACCAAATGCTGTGTTACTGCAATATTCCAGGAAAGTCTGTTCATATTTATAGACTTTCATTTCCTTCTCTGAAGAGCAGGAACTATGTGAATACAATTCATATCCTGAACATGGTGGGGCTCAAGCTGGTATAAAAACTTTATCTTTCACAGGATGGAGATAATTTTTTTCTGAGAGAACTTCTTCTTTTCTTTTTTTTTTTAACCAATCATAATCCTTAAAAGAATAAATCAACATCAGTGTCAGGGTGCAAGAATGATGCAGTGAGTCATTCTTCCTATTACCTTGCCGAAAGGTGATAAGCCTTTAATTCTTGTCCTGAAATACCCAGCAGAAAGTAAGAGCTCCAGAATTTCAGTCAACTTGACAGTTTGTTTTTTATCTTCTCTTTTCCACCTCCTGGAGACCTTGGTTATCCTGTCTATTGGGGAACACCATGATTCATTGGGGTTTTGGTTGACTGTAACAAAATCTAAGGAGCAACTGGAGGAAGCCGTCTCTGTTTTGTGAAATTGTTACCAGGGTAGAGTATCCCCCTTTTCTTTAAATATTAAGTATTTAAGGTTTCTTTTTGTTATATAATATATAAACAGACCGCCTTAACACATTACTTTTTGATTTGACAGAGAAGTGCTTAAGAGCTTCAGGAAAGGAGAAAATGTGTTTGTGAGTATGTAAGTGTTGGGGGAGGGACATCATAAGAAAATAAAACTGGAGTGCAACATAGATGCAAAAATCCTTAATAAAATGCTGTTCTCTCTCCTTATTTCAAAGCCTTATAGCTAGTTGTTCATTAGCTTGATTCACTTAGATGACTCAAACAAACTTGTTAAAAATAGCGTTTCCCATCTTTGCACCTAAGCCTATTTCTTTGCCTTTGCTTTCTATCTCAGGGAATGGCACCTTCACCCACTCAGGTGCTTGAGCTGGAACATGGGGATAGAGAGAGGGAGTGGTTACCATTGACTTCCACCTTCTCTCAGTCCTGGATTGAATCTATCCTGCCTATTAATTTTACAACTTAAATGTCTTTTGGAACTATAAACTTCTCTTCACTCCCACTTTCACTTTGCTTATTATCTTCTCTAACTCTCTTATGGATCCAAGCAAGGCTTCTAATTGATTTCTCATCTTGTAAATCAATCCTTTTCAATAACTTATCTGCTTTTCAGTCAGCATGATTTTACTAAAACACTTGTCTGATCATTATTGCTTTCCTGATTAAAACCACTAATGACTTTCTGTTACCCTTAAGGTAAGTTCCAGATTCCTTAAATTGACCTATAAGATCCTTTTTCTTGGCCCCTGAATGCCTTTTCCAGCCTTTTATTACCATTCCTATGTTCTTTATGCTGTTATTCTACTGCATTTTTTTTTTTTTAAGTTCCTTCTACATGCCATGCTTTCTTTTTCCTCTGTACCCTTGTTACTGTTCTTCCCTCTACTTGGATCTTTTTTTCAAAAAAGATTTCATCTGGTTTCATTTGACTATTTCCTATATTATTCATACTTCTTCACGTATCACTTAAATGAACTTTCTCTCCTAGATATCACCTACACATTTTTCCTTCCCCTCATCAACAAGTCTGGGTAAGGTGCTCCTCCTAAGTGCTCCCACAACACCTATTACTTAACCCAGTGAATTATAATTATCTGGTTTCTTGCCAGTATTTCCCACTAGACAACTTATTCTCCTTCTTGTTTTTGTTCTTCTTGTTCTTATGCTGGTTCTGATTCATGTTCCTGTT
>NC_138374.1:120086376-120109752 GCF_054177405.1 Leptonychotes weddellii
AAAAAAAAAATTGTAGAAAAATATCAAGACAAAGTTTGGCAATGATTATCCAAGCACTGTTCAGGGGAACTTTCACTCATTCATTCAACCAATACTATGAAATTCCTACAGCAAACCAGACCACGTTCTAGGTGTTCAACATGAATTGTGGAGCTATTTGGTGATTCCTTCCTTATTAAGGAGATGGGCCCATAAGGCCATTAGATCTAATGTCATCAAACATTCCAATCATAAAATTAACTGCCCTGCTCCCCACTCTGAACCTATCTTCACCAAGTGCATCTGAAAATTTTGTTTTTGTGAAGCATGCGTCTAAAGGAAGTGTACTGGTTAGACCAACTGACAATTACATTCCTCTAGGTAAAGTTGTCCATTGACATTAGTCACTTGTAGGCTTGGTTTGCATAAATCAGCATCCCTGAATGTTATCATTCTGGGACACTGATGAGATAGTTTCTAGGTCCCATGTGGGTTGAGTGTTGGAGCAATTTACTGAAGTACTGTAACATACTGGCCCTGAGTGGGTGGCCATCTTATATTTTTTAGGTTCTTACACTTTCTCAATATGTACTTTAATTGAACTTATAACAGTAAATCATTTATTTTAAGGGAAAAGAAAATAGATTAAAACATTAAACTTGTTCTTGGTGCTTACAACTTTCCTTATCAAGATGTTGTTAGCATTATTTATATTGTTCATTGAGATTTGTGTAGACCACTGTACTCACGAACTCAATACATTTTACTTTAAGAGATACTAAACAGTTCTGAATAACTCCCTTTAATTGAACTCCTGCAGCATTTATTGTTGGAATACTTACTTTTGAGCTTACTCTCATTTTGACTTTTACTACCACTTAAATTCGTTTGTATTCCAGTTACAACCCAAGTAGAATGTACACTCTGAAGGTGCAAACAAGAGCCTGTAACTTCTTGGAAACTTGGAGGCAGCTTACATAGTCTGGGTACTCCTGGTACTGCTAGTCAGTGATATTGCCTACTGTTTACCCAGCATGTGCTAGGCATCAAGGGCTTTGTAGCAGTTCTCTTGTAAATAGTGTGTGTTCAGATTTATTACGTGTTTTGGAGACCATAAAGTGAAATGACTCAGAGTAGAGTTCAAAAAATGCTCATATTATTTACTATAAAATGAATATGACTCTAAATCTCTATTTGCAACCTGTGGCAGCCCATTTTTTTCTTTTTCATCTCCAGATATCCTCATGGACCCCAGGGTTATGTACTCTGTCTAATGAGGTTGTCCCAAGTTTCTATCTCCTAAAAATTGGGAGTGTGCTGAACGGCATCCTTCTGAGCACTATTGCGGATGTTGCTGCTCTTCGGAAACCTTGACAGCCCGAGCAGACGGAGCAGATCCCTTTTACTGACATTGCTGCCAACCCACACAGCTGTTCCTCCGGGCTGAATCAGGGCTAAAAGTCATCAGTCATAATCTGTGCTCAGCATCTGTGCTGTCTTACTAGTTTCCTACAAAAATAAAGACAATCTTACCTTATAGCCACCACTGTGAGACTCCAACACCCAGTCCAGTAGTCCACAGGATATTGCTCAAGTTCTTGCCCCACTGGGTATGACACCAGAAATAGCCTTTTGGGGTGGGATTTGTTTGTCTTTCTCTGGTGTTCCTACATTAGAGGCAGAGATACTACATCTCCTACCATCAACCAAGACCTGGAAAAGTTGGCTCTCCCTAGCCCTTTTTTTTTTATCCCAGTGCACTTTTTTTTTTTTTTTTTTTAGGAAAAACTCAGCTTGTTTGTTACTTTTCCTTTGGAAAGGGTCTGAAAAACAGAAAACATGCTCTCTAATTGTCACCTTTCAAATTTAACTAGTTTGTTAGGGTAAGAGCTTAGTTTACTACATGTGTGTCTCACATACTATTCACTAAGACCAGGGACATAACTAGAAGTACAAAGTGAAGCTCTACCAAGCCCATCCTGGCTTATTTTAATGTAACTGTTAATAAGCCTTGGTTTTAAAGCAAAATAATAGTTTGGGACAAATAATAAAGTGGAAAGGATATCCGGACAACAGAAACGAAACTGGATCAGCCAGGTAAACTGGGATGTGAACTTATTCTGAGAGAGGTCTTGATCACAACCAGGAAAGAAAAAGAAGGTCAATATTGTCGAAATGTATTGAGCAATGGGGGAGAATTGCATGGGATGAGATCACATAGATAGAGATGAGATGGTACAAGGGCTTCTAGGCCATGCTGAAGGTTTTTGATTTTATTTTATTTGTAAGGAAAATTCATTGGAGGGTTTTCACCAGGGAAACAACATGATCTGATCTGCATTTTTTAAAAGCCCATTCTTGCTTTTGTATGGAATGCAGAATTTTTGGTGTAAGAATGATGGGTGGGCAAGCAGGAGGAGATTTTAGTAGTGTGAGTGAAAGATGATGATGGATGGACCACTGTAATAAAGAATGGAAAGAAGTGGTGAGAGCTAGGATATATTTTTAAAGTTAAGACTTCTGATAGCTTTAGTTTGGGATGTGAGAAAAAAAGACAAAAAAGTAACTATTAGGTTTCTGGCTTGAGCAACTGGGTAGACTGTAGTACCATTTACTAATAAGGGGAACATGGTAGAAGAACCTATATGGGGGAAAGTCAAGAGTTCAGTTTTGGACATGTTAAGATGGAAACAAATGCTTTTTAGACAGAGTTTAAGGGGAGAGGTCAGAGCTGGAAATACAGATTTGTGAGAATGAAGTGTATAAAGTGGTATCTAAAGATGTGAATGAGCTGAGAATGAGCAGCTGGTTAGCCAGGAGCAACACCAAACAATGCAATGCCACAAGAGGAGAAAATGTTTCAAGGAGAAGGGGTAGTAAAATAGCTGAGTGTTTAAGATAAGGGAAGAGAAGTGACATCAGTTTGGATGTGATGGGGTTTTGGTGATCTTGCTTAGCACAGTTCCTGTAAAATAGTGGTGACAAAGTCCAGTTAGATCAGATTGATGAGAAGCTAGGAAGCGAGGAAATGAAGAGAATGACTTTAGACATCAATCTAGAGAAGTATTACTGGGAGAAGAAGAAAAAAAAAAGGGGGGGAATTTGAAGCAGCAAGCAGGTGTGATCATGGGAATGTAATTCTTCCTCTATTCTTCTCTCTCCTTATCCATCCATTCATCCATCCATCCATCCATCCATCCATCCATCCATCCATCCATCCACTTATCCATCCATCCATCCATTCATCCACCCACCCACCCATCCATCTATTATTTATAATTGTCAATTGAGGGAGAGGAGATTATTGTATGCCTCAAGTCTTTGGAAAGATGACAGAGGATATGATCCAAAGCAGAAGTGGAGAAGCAGATAGGAGCAAGAACATCTCATCTATTGGAAGAGGAGGCACCAAGGCAGACTTTACAGGTAGAAGTGTATATTTGATGGTAGAAAGATGAGGAAATTTCCATCTCCGTCCTTCTACTTGCTCAATGAAGTATGAGACAGGTTATCTCGCTGATAATGAGAGGAGTGGGCAGGGGTATTGTAGATTTAGAGGGAAAAAAAAGGTGTGAAATAGTAATTTGGGTTAGTGGAAAAACAAATTTTAGGGGTCTTGTGATTGAAACATATGGAAATAGCAAAGTAGAAATTTGTTGTTTACATGTTAAAGCCTAAAATGTCTTTTAAAATTAATTTATTATATAATATATTAAGCTTTGCAATACTGGTATGATAAACACTGGGAATACAGAAAAAAGAATAACAAACGTCCTGAGGAAATCCTGGAAACATTTTATGATGGTTTAAAAATATGTCTATAAATTCTTTCACAGTCCTCCATGCAAAACATGGAGGCTTTTCTTGAGTGTTATCAGAACTTAATGAAATACTTCCAATGAATAGAATGTGGCAGAATAGATAGTGTCTCTCAGAAAAGACACTGTGGTCTCCTCGCTGTCTCCCAAGCTTCTTGCTCTAGGCAGCTGCCGTATCATTAGGACACTTTGCAGCCCTATGGAGAGGTCTGCACTATGAGGAACTGAGGCATCCTGCCAACAGTCAACAAGGAACTTGAGCCAATAGCTGTGAATGAGAGAGCCATCTTGGGAGTGGATTCTCCAGTCAAGACTTCAGATCACTACAGCCCTGGCCATAATCTTGACTGCATGAGAATTCTCTGTTGGAACCACCAGTGAAGTTCCAGCTAAATTCCTGACCACAGAAAACTGTGAGTCGAGAAATGTTGGTTGTTTCAAAAGTGGCCACGTATTAGAGCAACTCGCTACACAGTAACAGATACGCAAAACATGTTTAGAAGATACATAATTTGAGTTGTTTCTTGGAGAACAAATAGGAAAGTTTATTTTTATTTTTTTAATAAAGAATTTGGGGAAAAGCATTCTAAACATATGTGAAGTCACAGAAAAATCCTGATGTAATCAGGAATGATTTTCAAAACTCTAATGGGTTCAGTGAGACCAGAGAATACTATACACAGTGGGGAGCTGCATGATTTGAGATTAAAACCTGTGAAAGGTCTTAGTTTAGATTTTGTCCTTAAGTTTGTGCAGAAGGAACAACAGGTTTTAATCCAGTATGACCCCATGAGATTTGGGTTAGAGAGCAATAAATCTTAAAGTGTAGCTGGATGGGTAGGTAGTCTGAAAATAATGCTCTCATGAGGTGTTGAGTTGGATTTACTGCTCCAGTAGTAGAGATAGAGGAAAAGTATAATTTAAGATGTTTTTGGAGTTGAATCAATACGGTTTGAAGCCTGAGTCAAATTACACAATTGAATTAAATAAAATTGGTTACATGTTTCTGATAAATATTGATACTATACAGCATGCAATAAGCATGTATTAATTTACTTCAATGAAAGGATGAAGAAAAGAAAATTTGGGGAAGATACAGAACATTATAATTAGACAATACTATTAAATTCTACCTTTGCATTAAAACTCAAGGAAGCCATCAACAAGAGATTTTCAGCATAATCCCTCCAGTGCTATTCAGTATTGGGAGACATTCTGTTACCCAGAATGTGAGAGTCAAGTGAGAAAGTTGGAACAAGTTGTTCTGCTCTGCGATGACAGAAGTGTGAAGGAGAATGCTCAGGAAACATTCGGTTCAATAACCGTTGGAACATTGAGACTGTTCTGCTGATTATTTTGTTTGTATTTGTTCTCTCAGGAGTCTACGTTTAAAAAACATCTTACAAAAAGAAACGTGTTTCTCTTCATTTCAGGAGTTGCAAATAAGGGATGGTGAGGGGATGGAGAAGGATCACTAAGGTCCCTACACGCTGCCCCCATCCTCCCCACTGCCCACTAGGTCCTAAGAGCACATCAGCCCTGGAGGGGAGTGGGGTGGGGATGTGAGCTGGTTTGAAAATTCTCCCTTGGTGATTTTTTTTTTTTTTTTAAGAGATGGGGGAGGCCCGAGGAGGGAGAGAGAGAGAGGGAGAGAATCTTAAGTAGGCTCCACGCTCAGCATGGAACCTGAGGCAGGGCTCGATCTTACAACCCCGAGATCATGACCTCAGCCGAAATCAAGAGTCCCACCCTTAACCAACTGAGCCACACAGGCGCCCTCTCCCTTGATGATTTTAATATGCCTCCTCTCACCTTCTATAACACTCTGCACTCCATCCTGAAAATCACTGTTCTAATGCAGACAGTTAAGCACAACTTTCCTGTGCTGAAAAAGGTATGCAGTTAAAATCTTTAGGAATTTATGTCGTGAGAAGCTGCCAAACTGGAAAATGTAGTTTTATGTACATCTGAATATAAGTGCCACAGATTTTCCCCGGGCCTTAGTGCTATTTTAAATAGGCTTTATATTTCTTTAGGAATATGTCAAGATGATGGGCAAGCACATATATTTTTGGTTGTCCTGGGAGACCCAAGCATGCTTCCACTACAACCACTTCCGCTCCATTGAGGCAGTGCAGAGCTAAATGGCTTGGATTCCAAACATACTGACTCGTTCAGCTAAGTGAGAGGTATTAGTCATTAACGTACATGTTTGCATTTACAGGTAGCCCAGTAGTTTTAGATGCCAGCTGCATTATGCTAACATTTTTGTTGTTGTTCTTTTGGTTGTAGTTGATAAGATTCTGCTTTATCTGCATTTCTTCTTGAAACTGAATTCTGTTACTTTTAATATGCAAATCAAAGATACTTTAATCACACATACACATATATATTTTAATGGTAAGAAACTGATTTCTGGTACTTCTTGTATGTGTTGTTCTTAAATGAGCAAATAACATTTAGGTCTCTTCAATATGACTGACAGAAAAAAAGTAGGTACAATTAATCAATTCTCTTGTCTCTGTTTTGTTTTGTTTGTTTCCTGTGGATGCACATTGCCCATGTCTCTTTTACACTTCTGAATTTAAATACTGGTTTGTGATGTGTTATTTTTTAAGATCCAAATCGTTTATACCACGCTTTTTATAATGCAATGAATGAGAGGTCTTAAGAATACACTTGTCTAACTCAGCAAAGACTATCTAAATAACAATGCCCAAAACTTACACAGAGATAAGTACCTTTGTGGTAAATGGATTGAAATATTGTGGAATACAAAGAGAGAACGTTTGAAGGTGCTGTATTAGTCAGGGAGGCCAGCTGTGCCTCTGTAACAAACCAACCCAGAAATGCCCATGTGCTAGTATATGAAAGACTCCAGTATGCCCAGTGGGTCTCCAGGGCAGCTTACCTTAAGCAACGATTCAAGATTCCATCCTGACTCGGTAATCTCAACACTAGTTTTCCACATTCCCTGAAGCAGGGCATGAAAATCTGTGCGGGATTCCTCTGGGGCTTTTCACTGCCTCAGCCTGGAAGTGACACACGTTACTTCTGCTCACAGTTTTTTTGGTTAGAGCTAGTATAGCGCACCTATCTCTAGTGGGACTGGAATTGTGAAGAAGTGCTTGGAGATTAGGTGAGAATTACAGGTCTGTGCCACATTTGTTGTATCATTATGGCTAAGATAAAAGCATAAAGTAATAAACTATTTGTGGAGTCAAAAGCTTAGTTTTATTTTGTTGGTTTTGCTTTTGTCTTAGTATATGATTTAAAAAAAAGTATGGTGTGGTCCTGTATGTGGTCACACACAGAGTGAATGCCCCCTGGATAAAGGTGCTGGTTGTTTTATGACCTTTAATTTTGCTGAGTTCTCACATCTGCTGGGATCTTTATATCTTTTTGATTTCTGGTTGTCTTGCATCTAGGTCATTGACATTTTTAACTGACTAAGGCAGCCAGGTGCCCCCTAAGGTCATCGATATTTTAAAAATGATATGTACATCTATACTATGACACTGTATTTGTGATACTGTGTCTAAAACATAGCAGAATACTAATTAGCATTTTCAGATAACTTCATCCTAAAAAAGAAAAGCATTTTTAATCTGGTAGAAAGAGGTAACTTGTTCAGTCACAAGAAGAAAGAGGGAGATTACTGAGATTGAAAATATTTTGATCCCCCCTTTTTCTGCCAGCAACCATCCTATTTCTTTGCTCCCCTTTACAGAAAATTCCAAAAAACTTTGTCTGTGGTCATCATCTCCAATTTTTCTTCTCTTATCTTTCATTTTGTCTTAAATCCACTACAACTTTGATCCTCACCACCCCTCCAAAACTGCTCTATTCAAGATTAGCTATAATCCAGTGGTGGATGTTACTTTACCTAACGGCAGTGTACAAATGATTAGTCTCTTCTTGAAATATTTCATTTCCCTTGGCTTCCAAGACATGAACTCTCGATGTCTTCATACCTCACGGCCATACTTTCTCAGGTTTATTTATGTATCACTCCTCTTCTTTCCAGCCTCTTAGCCTCAGAATATGTCTTTAATCTATACTCACTCCCTTAGTGATACCTTTGAACACAGGCTATGAACTCCCAAATATTTATCTCCCTCCCAAACCTCTTTCTAGACTTTTTTTTTTTAATTTTTATTTATTTATTTGACAGAGAGAGACACAGCGAGAGAGGAAACACAAGCAGGGGGAGAGGGAGAGGGAGAAGCAGACTCCCCGCTAAGCAGGGAGCCCGATGCGGGGCTCGATCCCAGAACCCTGGGATCATGACCTGAGCCGAAGGCAGTTGCTCAACCGACTGAGCCACCCAGGCGCCCCCCTCTTTCTAGACTTTTATGTCCAACTTCTTACCCAGCATCTTTATTGAGGTGTCTAAAAGGCATCTTATATCTAATACGGTCAACACTAAGCACCATCTGCAAGCCTTTATCTCCTCCCAGGTAAACCCTTATTTCTATTGATGGCAACTCTATCCTTCCAGTTGCTCAAGCCAAAAATATGGCATCATTCTTGATGCCTGTTTCTCTCTTATACTCCACATCCATCCCATTGTTATCTTCATCTGATGGCTGAAGACCTGAGGCCTAGAGAAGCCAAGTAAGTTGCCCATGATTCCTCAGCTAGCAAGTGACTGCTGAGACTCAAATCCAGTTCTCTCCAGCACTAAATTCTGTGCCAAATATTGAACAACTCACCTTCAGTCTAGCTTGAATATTAGCTTGAAAATGAGTCATCCAGCCAACTGCTAGAACATATTTACACACACACACACACATATATATGAAACCACTGGAATATAGATACAGACATATAGATACATATGCATATATTCCAAGGATTTTCTGAGGTGACTGAGTTGTAACTCTAAATTATTATATTGTCCATAATACATCATACTTCACAGATGGTAAAAGAAATCTGTTCTACAGTTTTGTTAGCACACTGACATAAGGACCATTTATCAGAGATTTACTAGGGGCTTTTTACCTCTCTGTCTTTAGGTAAAGTCACCAGGCACAAAGCTTTCCTTACCACATTGTTTAGAGTTCAGATGAGCGGATTTTCTGATGCTCCTACCAGAAGTAACAACCAATGACATCTTCTGATCTTCCTTACTCTGACCTCATCTTTTTTCACGTGGTTTCCCACATTTGGCATTTGTCAACAGATTTATGAAACCGCAGGAAGATGCCAATGACCCCATTCCATTCTTTCTTCCCTCTGGAATTCTTGAACACAAGCATTATCAGATTGTTTCAAAGATGTTATCTCTCTAAATTGTTTTGGTTCTTTGCCCTCAGTGTTTTTGTTACACATACTCTACATGATGTCAGGACCTATCATTTTCAGAAAAAGGCTTGGAGAAGCCACTTACTTCACAGAGCATAAACATTATCCACAAGCATTATAATGGTTCAGTTCCTTTAATGGAGACTACTTCCAGAGTACTTAAAGGCCTCTCCAAAGTTTTTGCAGCATTCTGGTTTTAAATCCCAATATTTAGCTTCATGATCCTTTAAGCTTTTGGTAGATAGTGGTATATATCTTTTAGGGATGACAGTGGGATATTGGGAGAATAAATTTAAAGAACAGTCATTTTCATGACTCAGAATTCTTTTTATATGATGTACTGCAAAGATTGGCAGTGTTCATGTTATGATTTTTAAATAATCTAACAATTTCTCCATTCCCCCACTAAAAGAAGCTGTCATCTCTGCTCTTTCCTTACCATGTTTTGAATTTGCTCATTTACTCCTTGTTCTGGGAACAATACTCTTTTAAGGCAACAGTGGGTGGTTACTATTCCTTACTTTCCTATGTGAAGGAATCAAATCCAGCAATTCCTTAGAGCTACTGCTAAATGAAAATCAATCATAAGAACCTCTATTTGTATACTATCTTCTTAATTTCTCCCATCATTAGTTACACTGAATAGTACCTAGTGCCATGGTCACACTCAGTTATTTACAATATCTAAAACACAGGATAAACTCTTACCAACAGCTTGGATTAAGAAGATGAACTAGCACAAATATTTTAAGGTACCTTTACCAGACATTAAGTATGTAGGCAATCAGAACTGTTAAATAGTCTGTGACTGTCCAGCCAACACCTCAACAGCTGTCTTTATCCCTCTGTAGGACCACATTCAAAACTGTGGAGTGTTGCTTCATGTTTTAAGTCTCATAACTTTTCCATTGTCCTCACTTCCATCTTCACCGAGGTCCTTACTGGAAGCATCTCTGTCATTCATTCCTCCCCCTAGGCTTGCTTTCACATGCTGCTCATACAGAAGCATGGAGTCAGGCAGAGAACTTCTTCTGAAGCCTTCCAACATAACTGCCATGTTTCTGTGAACCTGTTAGAATCTATAGGGCATAGAGAGGCTATTAGCTACCTCTTATCTTCCTTGTTCCATGTCTTTAAACACTTGACAATTCTATTAGAGAGAAGGCAGCTTCTCTCTCCCACAACTCCTTTTCTATTTTTCCTTACATCACATTTCTGAGATAGTTCTTGAGAACTCTTCTTTAGTATATCTTTGTACTTCAGTCCATTATATCCTAGGATACTTTTGCTTCTTGTGTTTTGAATTGGCTTGATAGGTATAACGTCTCAGGATAATGAAGAAAATGGAAGAAGGTTTTGGTTAATCTATGGTCTAATAACAATGGAGATTCCATTTTATAAAATATAGCAATATAAAGAGAATCCCTAAAGAAAAGTAATTTAGAAAATTGAACAGAATAGTCTTAAATTAATACTGTGATATAACATATAGTTTAGAACTTGATGAAAGTCACCTCAACACCACATCCCTTAGAATGTGGGATTCAAAGTCTACAGGAGAAAGGTCAGTTCAAATTTGCAGAGTTTAAGACCCCAACTGCTTTTTATTTTGGTGTTCAACATTATTAGAACATCTCTCATCACTGAAGTACTCTCAATGAAGGATTTAGGTGAAGAGCTGGCTGTAGGAACTGCATGTATCTGACTCAGGTACTATCGTTACTATAGCACGAGTTAATTTAGCATAGTGTCTGGCATAGTAAGGGCTCAGTAAATATTACCTAATATTAATTTTTAATTCATGCATAACTCATACCATTTCCTATCCACAGAATCATTAGCTGAGGAAACAAAAATGATTTAAATAGGTTTCAAAGATATTTTGAATATTCCATAAGTTAAGAAATAAGCTGATTTAAGTGATCTTAAAAATTCCTCTTTAATGAGACTAATACATTTATGTGAAAAAATTATTGGCTCTCTGGCTTCAGCTTCAAGAGTAGTCCAATGCAATTTATTGAAAATTGTAATGGTGTCTGGCAGTGTGCCATAAATGGTCAATTCATAAATTTGAACTGGTGATTAGGAAAACTATGTTGAAAATATTATTAAAGCATACAGTGTGGAAATTGTTCTATAAAGACTTTTGCTACAGTGTGAACACACATTTATCTTGCTCAAAGGAAAATGCTGAAGAGTAGCTCATCTTAACTGATTTGGTTTAAAATGTTTGCTCTCTATGAAGAAATTACTGCATAAGGCTCCTTAAATTTTGCTCTATAATATATAAATTTTTGTTTAAGTTTTGCTGAGGGAAATAGAACTTGTTTTCTTAAGAAAGAAAGTCATGGGGCACCTGGGTGGCTTAGTCGGGTAACATCCAACTGTTGGGTTTGGCTCAGGTCCTGATCTCATGGCTTCTGAAATCGAGCCCCATGTCTGGCTCTCTGCACAGTGAGAGTCTGCTTGGACATTTTCTCTCTCTGTCCTTTCCCCCCCACTCTCTCTCTCTCTCAAATCTTTTTTTAACAAAGAAAAAAGTCATTCATATTAGTCATCAGAACATGACTGCAAATCTCTGTTTAAAACACAGAGTGTAATCTTTAGCATTCAGTACAAAATTGCTTTTACAGTAGTGCCCACTTTCAAAATAAAGGGGAGAAGCTTTGTCACCAGGGTAGCCTTCCAGATTAGGTTTCATTCTCCTTCTCTTTTGGACAAAGGAATGAGAACACAAGAAAAAGACCCAGAGAACCATTTCGGATACAAACCTTGGAATAAAAGAGGTTTTCCATTACAGGTCTGTATTATAATTAAAAGTAGGCTCTGGAAGTCAATGCTTGCTTTCTGAAAAGGCAAACAAAAGGGCTCCTGGCGCCCTGCCCAGTATTCAGAGCCTGGCAATGGTGGGTACGGCAGGTGCCAGGACACACTCTTCTTGGCTGAATAGGTATTGGAGTGGGGTAGAGCAATACCTATTACCACGCCAGGAGCTAGGAGGCAGGGAGGAAATTACAACTATGCAGAGATTTCCAAGCAGTTGGAAATAATCCAAATGCTCTTAAGCCTTGTTTCTTAAGTTCAATAGCACCTGGTGTTAGCATAATTTTTATTGTACAGAAAATAGCTCTTCACATGGTTACACAAATTATACAACCATGAGAGGGAAGCAGCATTATTATCACTGTTGTATAGATGGGAAAATTGAGACCCAGGTTAATTTTGCAAAGTTCGAGCTGCTCTAGGATTTGAACATACCTTACTGAGCTTATCATTAGCATACAGTAAAAATTTATATCTTGACCATAAGTCTTCTGACTTTTCACAAATGTAACTTTTAAATGTTGTAACTACCACCAAGATCAAGACATAGAAAATTTCCAGTACCTTAAAAGCAATAAAAAGTGAGTTCATTTGCTACAGAGAGGGCATCTGCAATGAAAACAACAACAAAAAATTAATCATTTATTTAATTTAAAGACAATTATTTTTGTGCACAGCTTCCATTGTATTATATGTTAACAGAGTTTGTGCAATAACATTTGCAAGCCAAGTTAATAGCACAGATGGAGAAAGGGATCAAGTTTGAAATTCTTTTTTGTTCTCATCCCCTTAGTCCTTAAATAGTTTATGGCATATCTGGAAGAAGCTGAAGTAGAATGTGGTGTTAGATGGTCAGGGGATGGAAAGTTATTGAAAGATATTCATTGAGCTTTTTCAGATCAAATTTTTCAGCCAAAATATTTTGGGAGAGCCAATTTGATGGTCATGAGTGGTTCTTAAATTGTACCTTTGTGTGATATGACCAGAAATCTGAGCATATTGTAATTAAAACAATGGAGGAAAAAATGAATAGTACTAATTTGTTCAAGGAAATGCAGGTATTCAGGGAAAAATTGGCTGTGTGGATAGACTAATAGAAAGCTGAATTTTCTTCCATCTTGTGAGTGTTCTGACTCCAATGGAACAATAGATTTTTGAGAATTTAAGAGCTTTCCAGTGGAAGCAAAGCCATAGTCTTAGAGATGAATCATGGGATTCGAGTATCAATTATTTTCAAGTTTTTGCAAGTGTATTTCTTGAGCTAACCTTAGAAGTTGTCTGAATTATCAAGTACTTATCCTTCAAAAGAGGAGGGAAAGTGAATTTTTGAATTCCTAGAATTTAATTTTTTTTTTGAAATGAATGTATCAATCTTAGAGTATCCTTATGCTTTTGGAACATATGACCAAACTGTAGAAATAAGTCCACATGGATTTCATACTCTCTTTCATGGACTTTCTAAAATCAAAGTGAAAACTAATGCTACTGATGTAAACCTTGAGCCATAAATGAGATATTCTTGGGGCGCCTGGGTGGCTCAGTGGGTTAAGCATTTGACTCTTGATTTTGGCTCAGGTCATGATCTCAGGGTCCTGGGATTGAGCCCCATATAGGGCTCCCCACTCAGTGGGTAGTCTGTCTGTCTTCCTCCCCCTCTGCCCCTCCCTCTGCATGTGCTCTCCCTCTCCCTCTCTCTCAAATAAATAAATAAATTTTTTGAAAAAAATAGATGAGATATTCTATAATAGAACCCACTTTTTTCTACCTCCCCAATCTGCCCCCAGGTTTCAAAAATAGTTTAGTCTATTAATGTTTTTATTAAACTTGATCAGTGTAAGCTATGAATAGTATTGGTCTTATAACTGTGTGCTTTTGTATGCATAAATTTAATTAAACTTTTAGAACTACTCTTGCAATATTTCTAATAAATGAAAATATCCAATATGTCAAATGTTTTTCATTGTGTACCTCGCTGTAGAAAATACTTGTTTGTCTGCAGTGAAGAATTGAGTTTTCTTTGGTTAAATTTGCTTTATAAATTCAATACGATATAAGTAAGCAACATTACACAGTTCCCTGCCCTTAGTGTATGCTGTTCTAATTAAGAAATGCCACTGAAGAGGGCGCCTGGGTGGCTCAGTTGGTTAAGCGACTGCCTTCGGCTCAGGTCATGATCCTGGAGTCCCGCATCGGGCTCCCTGCTCAGCGGGGGGTCTGCTTCTCCCTCTGCCCTCTTCCCTCTCGTGCTCTCTGTCTCTCATTCTCTTTCTCTCAAATAAATAAATAAAATCTTTAAAAAAAAAAAAGAAAAAAAAAAAAAGAAATGCCACTGAAGAGCTTCTAGGAGGGCTCTGCATTTGAGCCACCTTTGAACAAAATATACCAACATTTGTAAGTGATACATGAGTATAATGCTCTGGGTTAGGAAAAACATCCTGTAGCCTGTAACTTGAAGATTAATTTTGAGTAGCACAAGGGCAATATGAAATTAGAACAAAGCTAGATCAGGAATGAATCACGCATTCCAGCAGCTGTAGTCGGTGACCAGAGGAAGATAATTCTCTAAATGAATAATTAATGCAGAGCTCAATCTCACGGTAACGATGAGCATGAATGAGTTTGGAGGTGAATCCAAATATTCATTCTACTCAAGCACAATGGCATAGCTGCTTCTAAAATGGAGTTTATTTATTTATATATATGTGTGTGTGTGTGTGTGTATTTCTTGTACTTGAAGTCCCACAAGCAATGACTGTGTTCAATTTACTATAAAACTTCTCCAAATATATATGTGAGGAATTTTTGCTTAGACTTTTAACTTTTTTTTGGACCTTTTTAAATTTTTAAAGGCAATTTTATATGAATCCTAGGATTAATACATTGGTCACTATTAAATCTCTTTTTTTTTTAAAGATTTTATTTATTTATTGACAGAGAGAGACCTAGTGAGAGAGGAAACACAAGTAGGGGGAGTGGAAAAGGGAGAAGCAGGTTTCCCGCCGAACAGGGAGCCCGATGCGGGGCTTGATCCCAGGACCCTGGGATCATGACCTGAGCCAAAGGCAGATGCTTAACGACTGAGCCACCCAGGCACTCCGGTCACTATTAAATCTTTTAAAAATTAAACCTATTTCCTTGAGCAGTTTATTTAAATGTTAGAATTCTACATTAGCTCATTCATTCTATAAACTGAGCACTTATTATGTGTTTGAATCTATGGCATGTGCTAGAATTGCAATGATAAACCAGGTAAATTTTTTCCTAGTAGTTACAGAATTTGAAGTTTGGTGTGGTGTGTTTCACCTGTACTCTGAGAAATTCTGTAGCTTTCAGGGGATGCCTCAGGGCAACCAGTAGAAGTGAATGGGGTGGGAGGGGTGGTGCCTAAAATTTCCGGGTCATCTTTTCTCCAAACTCCAATCAGTTGCTCTTTCTCTGTTTCATCCATTGAGCTGCCTTGGAAGATCTCTGTTGCATAAATGTTCGTGATGCTAGACCAGTTTACAGTTCACGACCTAGTTAGCCCAGCTGCTCTCAACAAGTCCTCCTTTCCCAGTCTCTTCAATTTTTTTCACTTACTTGCTCAATAAACATTAACCATCAGAGGTTGTGCTGAATGTTACAATGGATTATAAAACATAATTGTTGCCCTCAGGAAGTTTTTAATCTAGCACTATTTTATACTGATTTCAGTTGTTTAAGATTCGGGCTATTGGGATGACCTCTGCAAGTTACAGCTATTCTGTGAAGCCTCTTCGCAAATTCCTGTGCTGCTGAAGTTCAAGAGCACACCCTTGGGCTGGTGGAGAGACACTTGGGATCACTAGTTGCTGTGCGCTTAGGAGAGACTGCTTACCCTGGCAGTCGGGGCCACCGAATCTTTGTTGTAGAGCACCACCTATTCACACACAAGACATGCCAGGGATTTGCTGAGGTTTGGGCTATCGAGATGAAGAACTAAAGTAAGTTTCCAGGGATGAGCAATTGCTTCTCCACTAATCGCAGATCTGCCCCTTTCCCGCTATTTGCTGCAGCAGGTCACTGTGTCACTGAGAACTGCCGCCCCTCATTAGCTCACACAGTGATTTATTTATAGCTCTTGACTGCTGAGTAAATGGTTGTGGAACCAAACAGAATAGGAACAGAGTCTTTCCTATACAGACCACTACACCGTGTTTAGAGGTCCTAGAGTAGAGGAATTGATGATGTTGACCCTTTACATAGTGCTTGATTAGGTGGTCGGGATAGGGTTCCTTTATCCTCAGGCAGGGCTGACCTTACTGGTAAAATGACTGTTTCGTATGAATGATTGGATTTGAAAAAATTCTGCTAGAAAATATCTCTTCCCAAGGACCCTACTGGTTTTTAGAGTCAGCGATTAAATTCTTTTTCTAATGGTTAAAGCAGTTTGTCTGAAAACATACTTGTTAAAATATAGATCCCTCAGTCCCTGTGCCCTTCCGAGGTATAACTTATGTTGCTATCATACATTTGAATCTTAGGGGTATTATTTAATTCATCAGATTGACTTCAGTTAATTTATAGAGACTTGAGTAATTAGGATGGATTAAAAGAAAGGCATAGAAACATGTTTTCTGAGTACAAAGGCCACTGCATTAAAGAACTAGGATACCGTAAAAGGCAGTCTTGTTTTTTTCAGGAGGCTGACACATGAGATTTGAGGTATTAAAACAAAAAACAAAAACACCCAACCCCCCAAATATTTTCTCTACAGTTTTTCTCTGGCCATTTCTAACTTTTGGTATTATAATTCGCAGCTATAAGACGCTGGTCACTGAATTTGAGAGCTATTTTCATTGGTAAAAGATGATAAATGCTTTCATATATCTATATTTAGATATGCTTTTATATCAGTTTTTCAGTATGGTCCTGAACCATATCTATACTGAAGGAAGAGAAAATAATGAATGCAGGTCAGGGAGAATCCATGAGAATTCTCCACATATACTACTAAACTTTTACTCTAGGATAATAGAGGAATTTCTACCAAGACCAAAAATTACTCATTTATCTAAGTATGATATCTTACAGATAGAAGAACATATATGCCATGCTTTAATATTTTTTAGTTAATCACGGACAAAAAGAATATAGTTTACATCTGAAAGGAAATACATGGAAACCTGTATTAGGTTTTGGGTTTGAAATTTTGTTTCTCATTTTTTTTCAGATTTTATTTATTTATTTGTCAGAGAGAGAGAGCACAAGCAGGGGGAGCGGCAGGCAGAAGGAGAGGGAAAAGCAGGCTCCCCGCTGAGCAAGGAGCCCAATGCAGGACTCAATCTCAGGACCCTGGGATCATGACCTGAGCTGAAGGCTCACTGACCGAGCCACCCAACAGTCCCTGGGTTTGAAATTTTTAAGAGTGCCTGAATTTTAAAGCCAAAAACTTTCGGGGTGCCTGGGTGGCTCAGTCATTAAGCGTCTGCCTTCGGCTCAGGTCGATCCCAGCGTTCTGGGATCGAGCCCCGCTTTGGGCTCCCTGCTCAGCGGGAAGCCTGCTTCTCCCTCTCCCACTCCCCCTGCTTGTGTTCTCTTTCTCGCTGTGTCTTTCTCTGTCAAGTAAATAAACAAAATCTTAAAAAAAAAAGCTAAAAACTTTCATTAATTTATTTTTATTTTTAATGTTTGAGAAGACATAAAATATAGAGGAATCTTTGGTATGCCCTAAAATCACTTCAAGTGTTATGAAACTTAATTTGGTATGCTTATCTAATAATGAGATCTGATGAATAGCTGGCTTCTCAGACTGATGTAATACTGAAGACATTTTTTTCAAGACCAGACACAGTTGACTCATTAAGCAATTTCTGTTTACCATTGTATTATCCTCTTCTTAGAGACCTCGGTAGGCCAAACACGTTAAGCATCTTAGGTAAAAATAGATTAACTATTCCATTTTGCATTGAAAGTCAAAGAGCCCTGTACACTTATCTGAAAATAAAATGTGATAGGGCCGAGGCATACGTATGATGTGTACTTTAGAAAATCAAAATATGCTTCTAAATGAATCAGTTACTCCAATTACCATCTTGGATTTTACTCTTGAAAGTTTGTCATCAAAAGCTAAATTCCAAAAATTTATGTGAATATTTTTGATTAATATGCATTCAGCAACCTCTAATTACTCCCTGTTACCAATAAAGTGCAGATTATTTTGCCTCTTATTCAAAATGACTCATAATTTGACCTCTACTTTCTTTTCCAATATTACATCCTCGTAAACCTCAGCCTATACTTTCTACTCTAGTTAGACTGGTCCTGTAAGCATGACGTTCTATCCTTCGTCCCTTAGTCCATTCCACCAGACTGTAATACTCCCCCAGTCTTCTCTGCCCATTCCTATTCTATCCTTCTTTCCAGTTTGAAGTTCCTTTTTATCTTCTCCATTTCCAAGTTCTTAGGCTCCTGTTTGTATTACTCATTTGGCATCTAATAACAATAGACAACATTTACTGAGTGCTTCCTGAGTGCTGAGCATTTTCTTATTGATTCCTCAAACCTCATGGGAAAGGTACTATTCTTATCCTCATTTTGCAGATGAGGAAACATCCCAGAGAATTTAAATGAAGGTCACCAACTAAAATTGGTGAAACCTGGAATCAAATGTATATTCTTATTCACTAAATAATATTGCCTTACATTAATAAAACTTTCTTCCATTTTAATCCCCCCATTGTAAATTCTTTTGGAATTTTGAAGTGTTGTAATACATATTTTCAACTTTTCTGACACTGCCCTTCTTCTGCACATGGTTTCTAGCATATGCTTTGCATTTGGTTGATTCTCAATACATATTTGTTCTTTGAAGAAAAACATACACTGGAGTACTTTTACCATAGATTTATATCTTGTTTCTTCACATTTTTTGGAAACTTATACATTTCTCTGTAATAAGCAATGACTTATTGAACTACCTCAGTGATATGGGCTATGCAGCCTATGAGTGTCTTAGTGTTACCAAATGTTTTGCCTCAGAAACATTGAGATATTCTCAACCCTGAGGCACGTTATGGATGTAGTCAGATGATAGACTTCGAATGTGCACAAAAATTTTAGGCAAAACTCTATTCAGGGCAAAATATGTTTACATTATCATAGGTCAATGAATGTTTGTTGAAAAAAGACTAAACTGTTTCCATGGAGAATTAGGAACTTGCACAAGAGGAAAAAAATGTCCATGGAGTCTCCAATACCTTGAGTATTTTTCTCAGTCTCTGTGGTCATGGTTTGATCACTTTAGTGTTGGGACAGAGGAACGGGACTGAAATTGAAGGTGATAAGAAAGAAGAAATGAATATTAAAGATGTTCATATACTACAAGTTCACTCTGTTTTTTCATAAAAAGGAAATGTGTCTTAGTTTTTCTCTAGTAGCAAAAGAAAAAAGGAAAAAAATAAATGAATGAATAAGACCTAAAACCATAGCAGTGCATCTCTGCCAAAGATATTGAAAATGGGGATAATATCTGTGCATATAACTATTTGTAGTGTTGATTGAAATAAAACCTTGATACCTTATTTACATCATCTCTTTAAAAGCTCTCACTATTTATCATTACTGTAGGAGCGAAATGTTGTATTTATCTGAAAGTTAAGATAGATGTTATCTATGGTATCACTGAATAATTCTACAATTCTATGTCAGCGTTTAATCACTCATTCTTAATCTTATTTCCCCAGAGGCCAGTGTGGCTCTTGTGTTCCAGGGTAACTATCAACAAAAAGGTATAAACAATAGCACAGAGCATTGCTCTGGCAGATAAAATCATCTTTCCTCATAGGTCTGATTTCTAAACCGATTCACCTTGGAACTTGGTTATGAATTGGGTGGGTGGGGAGAATTTTTGCCAAAATACATTTCCAAATTAAATGAATACATTAGGCTATTTAGTCTCGGGGGGGGGGAGAATCAATTTGTAAAAACGACCATAGCAAGATTATTCATACAAACACAAACATGCTTAATTTCTTAATTTCAGCTCTTGAGTTAAAACATTAAAGACTTAAAGACTCTCATGTAACAATTTGTACTGAAAATGCTTTTCTTACATTATTTGTGGATACACCATTAATTCACACAGGGACTACTAACTCTACTCAAATGCCAGAGATTCTTATTGGATTACTTCTAGGTCATATGCATTATTGTAAATAATTACGTAAGTAAAGAGTAGCCTATCATCTGGCCGGGTATGAGTTAAATTGATAAACCCGTGGTAGTGGAGAAAATCGTACGTTCTAAGAACCCATTTATATTTATATTCACTGAGATTGGTTAAGTTTATAACTTCATCTCTTGTGCCTAGCCTTAATCCTCTCAATTTTTACCACCAGATAGGAAATCTTAATTGTTGGTCCTGCTGGGATGACTAGAAACGTCCTCATTGAGGACACTAGAGGAAATCCTTACTTGATGATGACAATGCCACCTGACTTCCCTTTGAAGACATTATGATAAAGCAAAAATTCAAAATTCACAAATAAAATGAAATCTGATATGTGTTTTTGTTCAAATGCTCTCCTTTTTTAAATGATATTTTAAAATAACATTCCCTTAGATAGCTATTCAAACCTTTTTAAAAAGGAGGATCCATAGATGTTCAATGAATTGTTTTTCTTTCCACTGGCTAAGCCCTCTGGGAATAGAAATTGTGTGCTGTTATGATTAGCTGTTTCTTAATTCATGTAGAAAAATGACTTTTTAGATTATTAATACATTTTTCAATTCTTTGAACTTGAGTGACCCACATAAGAATTAAATTAATCATTTTCTGTAGTTACTTTTGTTTTAGACAATCATTCCAAGTGTTTTTGCTAAATATATTTGCCACGGTTGAAATTTGCATTCTCCTGTCTATGAAATTCCATCTCAGGGTAATTCAACGAAGTTATGCCTATTAAAGGGCTGTGATGGTGGGTAAAGTTTTACATTTTAGCTTTGGTATGAATGACTTTGCCATGTTTGGTAAGGAAGAGGTAAAAAGAACCTCGAGTTTCCCCTAATTTGATAAAGAAAGCAAATGAAAAGTTTAAAAAATAATGAAAAAGGAAACCCACCCAAACTGACTTTTACTGAGTCAGAGGCTCTCTTTCAGGGTTTCAGAGCAGTTGAGAGCACAAATCATTCCCCCTCAGATATCTTATATGTAGGGTTAGGCGGGATCCTACTCACTTAAAAGCTGATGAAAGTCAGGTGACCCAGCAAGTAGGCTGGCAGGAAAGAGTTGTTTTAAGACTTCGTCTGGTGCTTTTATATACTTCATTCTGGACTATGCTGCCATTTCTTTACCTATGAGTTATGTAAACGGAATTTTGGATCAATGTCAAAGACTGAAATTCTACATTTCTTTCAGTTGAGATAATCCTTGAGAAAAATGTTAATCAAAGTGAGATAGAGTTTGTGATAGTACTAATCAAAGAATAGTCATGAAATTATATATGGTATAGGTAGAAAGATAATTATTTTGTAGAATAGATTTATTACAGCAGAGTTGGTTATAAAATGTATTTCTATGAAGCCAACTAGTAGGATTTTCCTACTGACTCCTATTTTTAAGTGAGTGAAATATCTTCACTTATAATATCTCTTGAAATGTAATGAGACAAAAATTGAGCATCTGGTAACATGTTGGTGACAAAGCAGCCAATGTGACTTTTGTTTACTAGAGCGCTACTGGAAATTTTATCTGTGGGATATTGTAATTCCAATTTAGCAGTTTATTTTGTTTTGGCAGTATGTTCCAGTGTCTCATTTCAACCATCAACTGCTTCTCTGTTCTTCCTTCCCTTCTTCTTTTGTTTATGTTATGTTTCAGAAATAGTCAAAGCTCTCAAGATTTTCTCCTTTGATCAAGAATAAAGTGACAAATAGGCCCAAAGCAAAATCAGATTTTACCCGTAGGTCCTCTGTTGGCTAGGCTAATGACGAAGAGAGTAGCACCCACATCGTGTGTTTGGAGAAGATACTGAGAAATATTCTCTGCTCAGAAAAGATGTCTTACTCACTGCTGTGTCATCGTGGCTACACTCTCTGAGATTTATTTCTTTGAATCTAGAAGGACCTTCAACTTGGAGTCTGTTAATGAAATGCAGTTACTCCTGGAAGGAGTAATTTGTTTGTTGTTTTACCAATATCAACAGCCGTGGCCTGGTGAGATGAGTTGAACTCTTTGAGAGTAAGACATTCTAGGAAAGGGGAGGTAATTGGCTTGAAGGATGATTTTCATGATTCTTTTATGAACGTTGCAATTGAAGGTTTTCAGTTAGATATTTTTGGATGGATGGGAAAAAAACCCCTGAGTGTGTGTAGTTTTTTTTTTTTTTTGAAATACATGTTGTTAGACATTTTTTTAAGCAATTACTTTTGCAAGAATGACATATGATATGTGGCAGGAAATGAAATGGAAAAAGTCAGAATAATTTCAGCCAACTCACAGTTTAAGGACATCCATTTTATTGCCTTTTATTTATTTTTTAAAAAACATTTTATTTATTTATTTGAGAGCGAGAGAGCAGGAACGCGTACACCCACATGTGTGCGGGGTGGTGCGGGGAGGGACATGGGGAAGGGAGAGGGACAAGCAGACTCCTGGCTGAACATGGAGCCCAACACAAGGCTGATCTCACTACCCTGAGGTCATGACCTGAGCTGAAATCAAGGGTAGGATGCTCAACCGACTAAACCACCCAGGTGCCCCCATTTTATTGCCTTTTAAATGTCACGTCACAAAATGAGAAGTTAGAACTACTCTACTTGGAGTACATGCCCTTATGAATCTGATTTGGATTTACTTACAGTAAGTGTTGACTGGAGTTGATTTCTTCAGAGGATTGCCTGCTTTGATTTTGTACTGGAGCCTACTGGACCAAGAAGCTTAACTAATACTTTCCCAGTGTGTTATAATTCTTTGTGTTTCTCTTACTAGTTTCCTTAGTCCTTTCCTTGCTGGGAATCGAAAGCATTTGGTAACCATGAAAATAATCTGATCACAATCTGCCTCATGGACTCAGGTAGAACAAAGGAAAAGGTAACTATGTCATTTTGGAGAATCCACAGATAAAATTTGTTTTTATGTGTACATTAGGAAAATAGTTACCTGAAACAGATTACTCACCTGGGGGAGCGTCGAAACTTATCTGTAGAGTCTATTCTAGGAGATCTAAAATTTAGCAATCACCTTGTCACTTAAATTGTCACTTCCTTAGTTCCTAATTTACATAAACTATTACCTCTTGGAAAAGTTAATTTCATGTGGCTTTCCCACCTAAAATTAGCTTTCTTTCTTTTTTTTTTTTTTTAAAGATTTTATTTATTTATTTGACAGAGAGAGACACAGTGAGAGAGGGAACACAAGCAGGGGGAGTGGGAGAGGGAGAAGCAGGCTCCCCGCAGAGCAGGGAGCCCGATGTGGGACTCGATCCCA
>NC_138374.1:120109852-120127095 GCF_054177405.1 Leptonychotes weddellii
AAAAAAAAAAGTAAGCTATAGTGGTAATGGTGATGATTGGGGTGGTGCTTGTGTTTGGAAAAACCATATATAAAAGCAACATTTAAATAATTGATAGTTTTGGTATACAATTAATTTAGGAAAAGGTTTTCAGATTTTATAAAAGCATATCATTTGGATTTAAAATAAAATCTATTTTTTAAAAAAGTTTCACCTGTTATAGATTTAAAAATGTATTTAAGTCCACTTTATTTTTTTTTTTAAAGGGGGTGCGGGGAGGGGCAGAGGAAGAGGGAGAGAGAGAATCTTATGCAGGTTCTACACCCAGCATTGAGCCTGATGCAGGGCTTGATCTCACAACTCTGAGATCATGACCTAAGGTGAAATCAAGAGTCGGGTGGCTGCTTAACCGACTGAGCCACCCAGGCACCCCTAGCCCACATTTTAAAGTATAATTCTTTGAATGAATGAATTATAAGGATTTTGAAAAGTCTGTCAATTGATATTAATATCAGTTTATTAATAGCTTGATGAAAATTAATTACCCTATTCTGTTATTTTATAATACTCTTGATTTTAATGTCAATTTCTTAATGCTATAGGACAGATGTCATTTTTATAACAATTTACAGTTTAAAAAGTTATAGCCAATTATCTTTATAAGCATATCTAGTTTATCTTGTTTTGATTGTAGGAAGCATTTAGGCTCCAAGTCTAATTTGTTCTTGAGTATAGAGTGAGATTCCCTACATTTGAATCTGAGTTATAACACTTAATATCAGTATGAGTTCAGACAAGCTTAACTGTGCCTAAATTTTCTCATTTGCAAATGGGTTGACAATAGTATCCATTTCATTGGCTTATTATGAGGAATAAATGTGTTATTCTGAATTAATGAATTACCCTAAGCTCCTGGTACTGTGCCAGGTACATAGTAAGAAGGCATTAAACAATTATCATTATTATTTGATTATAAAGAATACATTACTAAATAATGCTGGACTCAGAGAGATCTGGGTTAAATTCTTAATCCCAGACTTATTAATTAAATGACCTTGGGTGAGATAATAAACCTGTTTGATCTCAGTCTTAACATAAATCTAATGGGATTATTGCACCAGGTAAGCTTATCTCATGTAACTTGTTAGTACATGTTTTGGCAGGTATTAGAAGTGTGATAAATGGTAGCTCAAAAAAGAATGTAGTTAATGGCAGGGGGTAAAATAGTTGCAGATAAATGTAAAATATTGGATTAAAATATCTATATAAAGACACTGAAAGGTGTTAAAAAGTAAACAGAAACCTGTGACTGGCAGAGTTTGGAAAACCTGTAACTGGAATGTGTAAGAATTGCGTTTGCAGCTTGTGGTCCCAGGGTGAGGCCCAACTCAAACAGATATGGCTGTAGAAGATGGTGGTGGGAATAAACTACAGTCTTACCAGCAAATGATATCAAGATCAGGGTTTGGGACTGGGAAAGCAGCTAGAAATTTAAAGGAAAACGCTGGCAGCACGAGACCCTCCCAAGTAAGACACAAATTCAGAGCATAAACTGTCCAAATCCATGGTTGACTGCTGAACCCCATATGTACGGACAAGAGGCTTGATGAAAATTACGCAGACCCTAGAGAGAAATCTGAAAAATATAAGGATATAGATCCAGATCTGTGAATTGGATGCTTTTCTTAACTGAGTGCAGTTTCCAACTGTGCACAGCACAGAGAGGGAGCCTCTTCCCTGCCCAAATATTTCACTTATCAGAGAATTTTGTAGCAACAGGGAGTCTTACAGGGATCAGGCTAAAAAAGAAGTTGTAAGAAACCACAGGCTATGTACCATAGGGGGAGCTGTTTTTCGTTGAATCCAGGCAAGTTAACTGCCTAGTAAAATAAAACTCCAATAATTCCCAGAAGAACGAAACAGAACTGTGAGTAGCTACACCATATTATCTACAATGCCAGTTTTCAACCAAAAATTTACAAGATGTCCAAAAAGGCAGGAAATCGTGACCCAACCTTGGGAAAAAAGGCAGCCAATAGAAGCCAACCCTGAGTTGGCCCAGGTGTTGGATTTGCTAGATAAAGCCTTCCAAGTAGCCATTACAAACATGTTTTAAAGATTAAAAGAAAAAATGGACCCCTGGGTGGCTTAGTTGGTTAAGCGTCTGCCTTCAGTTCAGGACATGATTCTAGGGTCCTGGGATTGAGCTCCACATGGGGCTCCTTGCTCAGCGGGAGTCTGCTTCTCTCTCTCCCTCTGCCCCTGCTCACTCTCTCTCTCTCTCTCTAGCTCTCTCTCAAGTAAATAAATAAATAAAATCTTTAGAAAAGATTAAAAAAAAGATTAAAAGAAAAGATGTTCAAGTATTTCTTGAGAATGGTAACTATATAAAAATGTAAAGTCTAGACCTGAAAAATAAAGAAACTAAAATTTTAAAAAATGCTAGATGGGTTTAACAGAAGACTGGAAAAGGAGTAAAAGAGAACTAGTGAATTTGAAGAAAAGATCAATAGAAATTACATAACCTAAGAAGAGATGAAAAAAAAAGATTAAAAATGAACAAAATCTCAAAAACCAGTGGGATGTTATGAAGCAATCTAACATGGAATTGGACTTCCACAAGGAGAGGAAAGAGAGAAAAAAAATGAGAAAAATTATTTGAAGAAATAATAGCCAAAACTTCCTCAAATTTAATGAAAAACAATAATTTATATTTCATGCAACTCAACAAACTCAAAGCAAGGTAAACACAGAGAATGCTATCCCAGAGCACTTCCTAGTCATGCAGTATAGAGACAACAATAGTATTAAGAATGGAGGTTATATAACCTGAAACTATGTCACATTGTATGTCAACCATACTAAGATAAAAAATAAAAAAAGACCTTTAAAGAACAAAAAAAGAGAGAAATGTTAGTCCTATGAGGGCCTTTACCTGCTGTTTTATAGTCCTTCCTAAAGATTTAAGAAACAAAAGGGGGGAACATAAGGATCGTAAAAATACCCACAGACCTAATACTATGAACTAAATAAACGAAACAGAACAAGGATGCTGCAAAATATCAACAAATACTATGGAACAGAACAAAGCACTAATTAAAAAAAAAAAGAGAATGGAGGGTACGTGAAAAAAAATAGAAAGATGAGGATAGATATCAATTTGCCTACATGCTGTTTTCTAGTTTCCCTGGTGTCCAAGCTAACTGACATTTGTGAAATAACTAATAACACCTAGGGTGTGGAACACCAGAATGCTAATCACTTTGGGCTCCTTACCACATTTACATCATGTATTAATTAAAGTCAACTCTTCTCTTTCTCTATACATTTACGTATATATGTGTCTGTGTATGGGTGTGTTTGTATATTATTGATAGACTTTAGGAATTGTGATGATTTCTTAAATTGTGAAGGAAATTTTATACATTTAATATATAAATATACATTATGATATATATTTATATATATTTCCTCTGTAATTTAAGAAGTCATCATAGTTTCTAAAGGTTACCAAAAATACAACCCTTCTAAAGAAAGCTTGATGTTATTAGTAAATACTAAGATATGTGAAGGGCTGATTAGCTATTATTTGAATGTAATTATATGACTTTTTATAAAAAAAGCCACATAAGTACAAATCCTGACAATAATATAACAGTTTGTGTATATATATAAAACCTAAAGTTATAAATGCACTGTGGGTTTTTTTTTAGTCTATGAAACTAGTACAGCAATATTTAAATATATAAAAAATTAAAAATATTTAAAATTTAAATATTTAAAAATATTTTAAAAATTTAAATATTTTAAAAATCAACTAGGACAATATTTAAAGAAATATAAATATTTAGAATGACTAGAATTTCTTATATATATATATATATATTTTTAAATTCACCAATTCTCTTCCCTTAACCTATAAACTCTTGGTTTGAATTTAGTGTCAGGAAAAGTTCTTCTTTAAAGAGTTGACATATTCCTTTCAATGCAATAGTGACATAATGGCAGACACACGATTTACTATTCTATCTATCATTATGGGACCTTATTATGAGGATATACAAAACCAAATTTGAATTTTAGTGGCATCAATGTGTTTTCTTGTAGTAAAAATGTTTGCATCTTTTTTTAGTCCTCTGTCTGGAAATTTTCTACTTTTCTCTGTTGTATGTTTTGTTGTAATCTATTTTAAATTCTTTTGGAAAGAGGAGGGCTATAAGTCATTTGACACATAAAAGTAATTTGTGTAAAAATTTAAAAAGTTCACTTATTAATATAAATTTGAGTTTACTTAGTTAGCATGCAGAGCCACAAGAATTATGTGTATCTTTAAATGCTAATCAGCTGAACATTTTCTTATGGCATATTTGATTATAGGATTGAATTCTACTCATATTTATGAATTATTTAAAATTCCCAAGGTAAACCTTATTCTTATAACAAAACAAATAAGGCCAACATTTATTATCTGTTTATCTCTGAATGTATCATTTTCCTTATTCTTTAGAATAATCTTGGGAAGTAGAAAATATCCACGAGAAAATGGAGAGAAAATTGAATAGTGTCTTAGCATTACACTTTAAATGGAGCCAAGATTATTCACTATTTATACCTTTGTGGAGAGACAGAAATTGCTTCCTATCATCATTTGTTCAGAAACAGAAGACATCTGGTAGAAGATTGTGTTGAAATCATTTGGCTGGGGAAAAAAAAAAATGAAAAAAATCATCCATTTTAAAAGCCTGCCAGATGGTTGAAAAGAATGCCTTTACTGATTGGTGGGACAATTTTTCTTAACTACTGGACTGTTTCTGAGAACAAAATGCTCAAATGAGCAGAGAGCTTAAAAAAAAAAATACAGCCATACACCACAATGGCTCAATAGGAGCTTCCAAACTTTTCAGTCCTCAACTAAGTTACTTAAAAACAAGATTTTCTGAGTGAAAGGAGAATAGAGTACTTTAGATTATAAACTCAAAATCTTGGTAAAATACACTGTTACTAAATTTTAAGCACCAAATCGTTACTAGTTTTCACACACCTGAAAAGGAATGTGACCTGAGAATGAATAACCAAGCACACGATTATCTTCGATCCAAGTTCCTTTCAGAACCTTTTGGGACTGACAGTCCTCTCCACGTGCAACTTTGGTTGATGCTCTATTTGTATTCATCCTGGATTGATTTAAAAGGGAGAATCGCTTTACAAAGAAGAAGCTGTTATTTTCCTTTGTCTTGCCAGGAGCGCAAAAGGGGTATCTTACTGCTCTTTCTGGAAGCTTGAATCTAGGCATTGTTTGCTGGCTTTTTTCTCTTCTAGATTTCAGCTGCTCTGGAAGCTTTGCCAGAAGAACCCAGACCTATCTGGCGACCTTTTCTATGATCAGGGCAGGGCCGGGGGTTTGCAGTCAGAGCTAGGGTCTAGTCTTTGCCTTGAGGTTACTGCTCTGTGCTCTGGGGAAATTACCTAGTCTGTCTAAATTTCAGTTTTGCATAGGGTTATTTTGAGGATTAAATGAGAAAATGTTATGTTCCATATTCAGTAAGAAGTAGCAATATTAAAAAGGATGATCATTATCTGTCTTAATGACAAACATCCATCCTTCCCTATTTACCTTCTCTATTAAAATACATTAATATCTCTAAATATTTCTAAATCTCTAAATATGGTTTTTTGCTCCTGACTGAATCTCTTCTGTGAACACACAGATTTAAGTGTCTGTCCTGTTTTTATCATTAAACACCATCTGTGTCTGTCTTAGCTTGGGCTACTATAACAAAATACCATGGACTGGGTGGCTTAAAAACCAGAAATTGATTTTCTCATAGTTCTAGAGCTGGAAGTTGAAGATCAAGGTGTCAGCGTGGCCACTTTCTCACTGTGTCCTCACATATGAGGAGAGAGAGAGAGAGGGAGAGACTCTCAGGTATCTTTTTTCCTAAGGGCACTCATGCCATCATGAGGGCCCCACCCTTACGACCTCATCTAAACCTAATTATTCCCAAAGGTCCCATCTCCTAATATTATCATATTAGGGATTAGGGCTTCAACATATGAACTTGGGAGGATACAATTCAGCCCACAGCAGTATCTGGGTACAAAGACCATTCTTGCCTCTTTGTAAGTTCTTAGTGCTCAGTGCAGTGTTTTCCAGGGAACAAGAAGTTAAACTTGTGCTTTTGCCTAATTAAGTGACCAGCTGAATTTTGGGACTTCTTAAAGTGACACAGGAACTCTGCCAGTATGAGCTACAGGCCCTGTAAGTCTGAAAAATCCTAAGGCCATAGCATCACCTGAAAAAATAGGACATAATAACACTTCCTCTGGTGGTCTTCCGGGAAATGATTTGAGGTGGGGCCTCTGACGGGTGTCCTGCTTGGGGAAATGTCCACTCCATCAGGCAGTAGAGGGTAGCAGTTAAAAGAAAGTACCCCAGAACTCAGATGGCCTGAGTTTAAATGTCGGCTCTGCTGCTTCCAAACAGTATATACACTTGGACCTTAATTTTCCCATCTGTAGAATAAGGATAATAATAGTAGCTTCCTCAGAGGACTGTTGTGAAGATTATATGACACATACTCATTCACACACACACACACACAGAGTCTCTCTCTCTCTCTCTCTTTCACTCCATGCTTAGAGCAGTCTCTCGCACACAGTAAGGGTTGCGTAAGTGTAACTATTTTTATTATTATGTATTTGGGGAGACAAGACTTTGAATATGTGTCCTTGTCATCAGCTTTCCTAAATACCTACGGAGGAACCAGAACTTGGAATGCTAGTATCAGGCTGACTCCAACTGACGAAGTACATTCCATTCTTGAGCATCTCTCATCTTCCAGTCTCTTTGGACAAATGAGAAAGAGAGTCTAACTCTAGACTCTAGGACTTAAATGAAGGTACGGTTTTCTGTTTTACTTGTCAGTGAATAGGGTATATACACAACTGAGGTATTTATCCAGGGGATAAGGCTTTGATTTCAATTTATTCTACCTTTATGAGCTTTGTCTTTTTTTTTTCCCCCAAGAATCTGTACAGGCAGGATATTTCTAGTTACTGGTGAAAATATGTACTGTTATCATTTTATATTGTTAATCAACACATGATGGGCACTTACTTGCATATGGAAAATTTAGAGATGGAGAAAAATAGAAAGAGCTTGATCTGGACTATTACAAAAGTTTGTGTTGTACCGATAGCTCTGATTTTTACGAGTATGTGGACACCTAAGGAAATGGAAATACATGCTGGTTGCTATCCCATGTGGTTATTCTTGTATCTGATTAAAAATCTGCCCCGCAGAATCTGTACACTATGTGATTGTGTTCCTAATAGCAAGAGCTACTTTTCATTAGACATGAATGGTACCTTTCCTCAGTAAACAGTTACATGCAAGGCATTTTATATATATTGTCTTTGAAAAAAGACATTTTAGCTGTGCCAGGATATCTGCCCAGGATGTAGGGGGTGGATTTTACGTCTGACATCTGTTAAACTGTGGCATTTAGTTACTGCCAGGGGTCCTTGGGAGAAACGCTCCATTATGAATTTCTCTGTCACCATAAACTTACACAGAAGTAAAGAAGTTTCCTCTGAGGAAAGGGACCCACACCAATGCCTTCCTTTTGAAATTCAGAGGTGTTACACATTTTTAATTGACTTATGAAAACTTCATTATAGCTTGCTTGTAGGAAAGAGCAGTAAGGCTCCTGAGAGTGAATTCATCTTGACCAGAGTGGATGTGACTAGTGGATGAGGTTCAGCCACAGGGTCTGGAGATTGAAGGGAAGTGCTGGTGTTGACTGGGAAGTAGCTGACACTGGAAGTATATAATTCTAGTCAAGATACTCAGACCTGAGGGCAGCGTGTGTGTGTGTGTGTGTGTGTGTGTGCGTGTGTGTGTTGAGAGAGAATGCGAGCAGGGAGGGACAGAGGGAGAGGGAGAATCATAAGTAGGCTCCATGCTCAGTGTGGAACTCAATGTGGGGCTCAATCAAGAGTTGCACGCTTAACTGACTGAGGCACCCAAGCGCACCAGCAGTGTCTGTGTTATTAAATCAAAGACCTTATCACATTTGGCTCCCAGGTCAGTTTTGTCATGGAGCACTTCTGTTTGAACCTACCTTTTGAAGAAGGTGCATTTATCCAGCTTTGTTGAGAGCTGACCATTGGGGCACTTATTGGTAAGATCCAAATTTCTCCTCTCTGTCAGCCACGTGGAGAGAGTGACAGGAGCAGTATGTGAGATCTAGATCCTATTCTGACAAGTTCTCTCTGTTTCTGGACTTTATAATGTCTGAGGCAGAAACTCTGATTTTGAGGGCGCCTGGGTGGCTCAGTCGTTAAACGTCTGCCTTTGGCTCAGGTCATGATCTCAGGGTCCTGGGATCGAGCCCCACATCTGGCTCCCTGCTGGGCGGGAAGCCTGCTTCTCCCTCCTCCACTCCCCCTGCTTGTGTTCCCTCTCTCACTGTCTCTCTCTCCATCAAATAAATAAATAAATAATAATAAAAAATCTTAAAAAAAAAAAGAAAGAAACTCTGATTTTGAGTGTTTATAATGCTGCTTGACTGGGCTCTGGGAAATATTTTCAGATAGTGCTCTGTTTTTTCTTATATCCTGAAGAAAGACACCTTATTTGAGACATCATTTTAAATGTCATTGTTATTTCATTTGCCTTCAGAGATAATGAAAAGTCAGTCTATTTTTAAATTGGAGGGCCATTGTAATTCATGTTCATTGATTTTGGCAAGCATTCTCCTACTGGTAATGATTTTCCATTTACTTACTTGGTACTTTCCGACACAAGAAACAGAAAAAGATTTGATATTAAGTAAACGTGTTCTTAAGTCACATGTACAGCGGGGGAAAAAAAATCAATGGAACATCTAGGTAGGTGAAGACTTTGATGTTGGGCTTGATCTATTTATAATGGATAATGAATATAATATAAAGGTGAACAAATACCAAAAATGAGGCAGATGACTTTTGGTCCATAACAAAGAACTTTTTGATATTGATGATTTGAGGTCTGTATCTGGCTTCTTGCCTATTACCTTACAAGAGTGATAAAAACAGAAGATAAACCAGACATTAATTACAAGTGATACTTGCAGATATTAATCACAAACAACTCTACTTATAGGTCATTTGGAATTATTTTTTTGTTATTGATTTGGAAGTAGTGATGGTATTTAGTTAAACATTTTTATTGTTATGTTACTTTACCTACTAAATGTCTCAACATTTTGCCTTAACGTATTCAAAGATTAATTATAATAAATTCCAGGAAGCTGAAATGATGATGACTGGTTTCCATCTTGATTATGGTCTGTAGTGTTGAATAATTGAAAGAAACTTGAGAAGTTAGTTTTATAAAGAGAATAAATAAAACTATTAACCATCTTCTAAGTATTTGATTTGAAATCATAACAAATGTTAATATTGATGTGGGATCATTGAGCGCAGTGGCCAAGAAAGAATTCTTGAGATGTCGTATGGTGCAACTTAGTAAGTTTATTTAAGTAGCACGGGGACGGTCTCTGTGGGCATAAAGAGCTGCACTTTTGCTGTACGAAGCTGGTGGTTATATGCTTAGTGCTCAAGGAGGAGAGGACATGCAGGGAATATCAGATCATAAATGTCTTCTTCGAATTTCTACTTGTAAAACTACTTTCACAAGATTTCTCTGGTACTTCTCATTCTGTTCGATATTAACTATCGGTGAGATGGACAGGCAGTCAGGAGACCCTGTGAGAATGTAGCAACCAGGACATGTTTGATCCTTATTGGAACTATGCAGGCTATAGGTCAGCCTTCTGGGCTGAAGGTGAACATTTTTCTGCTTCTATCCCTCATCAATATGAGTGCCTTCCACTAACTAATTAAAATTCTTGTTATTTTGGAATTCTCAGATTTTATGTAAGATTAATAAAAAGTATAAGAACATTGAGATGTGATGTGATTTCAGGATATTATGTACTCCAGGTCAAAATGTTCCTTTAAATTCTTAAAACAGCATAAATTTGACTCATCAAGATATCAAATGTACTTTTCTGAAAAGGGCACTATTATTAGATTTTTAAAAGATATGGAACTATTTAACTTCTTTCTTCCGGTTGCTATAATGCATTAAAACAGATTTTACGTTCTTGATATTTAATTTGCTTTATTTATCTCAGATTACCTTGATTAGTAAGTGAAGCAAATAAAAGGCAAATCATGTTCTGGAAAGAATAGAAGGTAAATGAAATCAGTGAACATGGATAATATTTATGAATAGAAATTTGTAAGGTATCAATTTTATATTTTATGAAGACAAGTGGTAGTTATAGTTGCAAGTCAAATCATTACAGTAAATTTTCTATATATTTTCTATGTTAAAAATGGGTAAATAATAACTTCTTACAAAAGTCTCATTGATGTTTTATCTTTCACGTATCTGGCAAACTCAATCACCAAAATAAAGAGACATATAAAAACAAATAAGAAAGACTTTTGGAAAACCAAATACAGTAACACAAAACCCACATGTACTCTTATTTATAGATGAACACTCCAGCTGTCACTTACGGGCATTTTCCTTCCATTTTACATTCAGAACTACTCTTCTCTTTTTAATCCATTCCTCAGAAGGTTAGAACTGGGAAATCAAAGCAGAAGGGAATGAGCGGTGACAGAGGCACATAAAACACCTTTAGTAAAAAAGCAATACCTAGAGCTAAGCAGGAAAAGAAAGACATAATATTACTACTACTACTACTATTAAACATCTATCTGTGATGACATCTCTCTCTCTCTCGACGTATCAATCATTTATAGATCTTTGATAATTTTATGTATCAACTTGGCCAGACCATGGGACTTAGATATTTGATCAAACACTGTAGAGGTTGTTGTGAAGCTATTATTTAGACGAGATAAGTATTTAAATCAGTAGACTTTGAGTAAAGCAGATTATCTTCCATAATGGTGGGCTTCATCCAAACAATTGAAGCCCTTAGGATAAAAAAACTGACATTCCCTAAGGAAGAGGAAATTCTGCAGTAGACTGTCTGTGTATTCAAGCTTTAATATTAACTCTTCCCAGAATCTCCAGCCTGCTGATGTGACTTTGGACTTGCCAGTGTCTACAATCTCATGAGCCTTAAGATAAATCTTAGTCTCTTTCTCTATTTATTTATACACATCCTATTGGTTCTGTTTTTCTGGAGGACTTTGACAAATTTATCTGTCTATCTATCTATCTATCTATCTATCTATCTATCTATCTATCTATCTATTATCATCATCTATCTAATATTTATAGCAGTCATAGAAAACTAAAAAGAGTTTTGGGAAGGTGTTATTTAACATAGAAGCTAAAAAATGAGAAGACATTTGAAAGCACTAATTTAATTATAAAACACCATCCAAGTTAGTAGCAAATAGTTTTACCTATCTCAGAAGGACCTGACGTTATCAATGAGTTAAAGCACAGTGTATTAAGCTAGTTGTTATAATAAACATCAAACAAATATCAGTTGCATCACTACTATTTAAGGAACATCATCTTATGAATGTGTACTTGAATTTATTAGAACTGTGGCTTTTATTAAGAAGGAATTTGACTTTTTTTTGGCTAAAAGTGTATGAATGCAAGCATTTTATCACAGATGATTTGATTCATTCTTAATCAACATAATGTGATTGACTGAGTTCTCAGTTAAACCTCTGACATATAGTCCATAATCTGCACCTTATTCCTGGCACTGTTTGATGGAGTTTTACAAACTAAAATATATACACATATACCCACAATGACCACATCTCCTTTGCTGAAGTATACAAGAGTATTTAAAGATACTTGAACAGTTAATGATGAAGAGAATGTTAGTGAAATTAATGTGTTTTGACTAGAAAGCCTAAGAACAAATTGAAGAAATAAAAGGTTAATAAAATAAAATAAAAGGCAACACGAAAAGATATCCTTTGAGCAAAAATAACTCAAAGACTTGTGTCAGTAAAATTCAGTGGGGTGGATGAATAAAAAGAAACAAAATGTTGTTCAACTAGTCTTGTGAAATTTTTGACATATGATAAGAATTTCAGTTTCCAATAGAATAAGGACATTGCTAAAGGGTTAAGGTCACTTAATCTTTACATGCTTAATCTTAATCTTAATCTTTAAATGCTCTTAATCTTTACTTGCTCCAAAGCATATAAAAAATGCTCAGAAAATACCTCTTGAATAAGTGAAAGGCAGCAATTTAGATACCATTCCCCACCTTTCCCCCTACCTCACAGACTACCTCACTATCCAAGAAGCAGTTGCAAATTTTTTAGATTGTTAACCTGGTTGAAACTTTTAGAAAAAGAATTTTGAAATAAGGACTGACTAAAAAGAAATAATCTTTGTTTTTTTCATGAGGACTTACTTCTAAATTGTCTTAATATTCAGCTGGGTATGTGGTTTATTCTTGTGGTCCTTAGTTTTGCTCATGGTTAGCTTCTTAGAGAGGACATAAAAGGAAGGTGGGATTCAGTGATTAGATACTCCATCACTTTACTTGCTGCAACTGTTGAGAAGATCATTTTGTTGCAAAATGTTAAAAAATGTAGGATAGAGGTTACACATTGCCTTTCTATTCTGTTAGTGTGCTGAATCAAATGGTGGCAGTTTAAAGTTTCAAAAATATTTAGAATATAATATTTATCTTTTGTGAAAAAAAGTCATGCACAATTTTAAAACTATTTACAATTGCTTAAGTTCAAATCATGTTCAAAAGGTTTAATTGGTTCATGAGTCATGTTCTATTTAGATATTTGTTAGACTGGATTCTAAGTATATGTGGAAATTTTAGCATCATTTAGTTGATGAAAGTGACAGCCTCAGGGCTACTAGGGCATAAAGGGTCCCTTTGTGTGAGTTAGTCCAAGGCTTCTCTCCCAGGGTTCTGGAGGTCTATAGGTACATGGCTTAGGCAGTTGGCTCAGGCTGGCTGTCAGCCCCCACTCACCCCATTGGCTTTGTCCCTTTGTACAAAGAACAACCTATAGATAGCTCCCTTGTAGTAGCCTGACCAGCTTCATTTAGAAATGGAGAAATTAGTGTCCCATAAATGTCCTCACTATTAGTTGGCTGCTTCACCAGAAGGATCATCATCATTTGAACAAACTGCTTTAAGCACTAACACAATTTTATGTGCACTATTTTAATGTTTAAGATAGATTGATTATATGACAATTAAATCAGTTGCTTTTATACAACTATTATAATCGAGAAAGTGAATTAACAGAAAATGTCAATTTAGTGGTCTAGATTTCATTTTGTTTTTCCTTTAATAATGTATTTCATCAACTAATGAATTATACAAAGTCAACTGAGAATTTTGACAATGGTAGAGTTGTTATTCATAAACATCCATCCTGGTGTCACTAGAACATGGTGCCAATGAAGAAGTTTGGCTTCTTTTGAACTTGATATGAATGGGTATATGTCATTATTTTTAACAATCATAGACAGTAAGTGCTTAGGTCTAGTCAGATGGTCAAATGAATCTTACATTATAATTGTATCACTAATTTGGTAAGTTATGTTTGGTTTCACTTACAACTAATTTGTTACGCAAGAGTTTGTATTTTGTTCAGTGTAGATAAATAAAAGTGGCTCAACATTCTTTCTATCATATACATTACAGCATATGCTATGCCATTAAGCCATGGATTTGTATTTATAGTTGACCTTTGAGCAAAATAGAAGTTAGGGATGTCAACCCTGATCCCACAAAGTTACAAATCCATGTATAACTTTTGACTCCCCAGTAGCCTATTGCTGTTGACCAGTAGCCTTACTGATAACATAAATGGTCAATTAATACGTATTTTGTATCTTATATGCATTATATACTGCGTTCTTACAATAAAGTAAGCTAGAGAAAAGAAAATGTTATTAAGAAAATCATAAGGAAAATACATTCACAGCACTGTACCATATTTATCAAAAAAGATGTGCATATAAATGGACCCATGCAGTTCAAAGCTGTGCTGTTCAAGGGTCCACTGTATTTATTTACTTTTGGCAAGAAATAAGAATGCTATGCATATATATTTTAAAAGATCAGAGCATTAAACATTTTTTTAAATACCATTTTAGTATAAAGTCATTTAGGAAGACTTTTTGGGAATGTACTCTCAAAGAAAGCCCAAATTCATATATGCATTAGTAAAACACTATGCCAGACACTGAAGAGTATGGCCTTTAGTGATTTGATTAATCAAGCTGGATATAGAGATCCAAACTGTTAATGATCCAAGAAAGTTGAAAAGGGGAATGTTATTCAAGCTGATTCCAGTGTTTTAAAAAGTCTACTAGAATCATGTGCTTGCCTGCAATGTGACTGCACAGATTAATTGAAATGTCAAGCTAATCATATCTTGATGAAAAAATATACTTGGGTATACACTCCCTCCCCCCCCACATTATCTTTAATATGTAGGAAAATAATATACATTTTGTTTGATGGATCAGGCAAACAAGCAAGCACAATTAGCAACAAATACTTGTAGCCCAAGGTAGAAAGTAAATAATAAGGAAAAAATTGTGGCAAAATGACTGGGAATCCTTAATTTAGCTCATGTTTCAATATGCGGGGTGTCATAATTCTCTTTGGTTATGTGAACCTCACCCAGTCAGACTATTATTTTTGCTTTTATAATATGTAGACCATACAAATTATGTAGTTTATTTTTTCAATTATGCGCTTATTTTCTAGTTAGTTTTCTCTTAGTGTCAGCTTCCCCCTTGGCCCCTGCTATTCTTTGGCTATGCAGCGTATTAATTTCCTAGGGCTTTCATAACCAAGTACCATAGACTGGCTGGCTTATGTAACAGAAATGTAATTCTCACACTTGTGGTGACTAGAAGTCCAAGAACAAGGTGTCAGCAAGCTTGGTTTCTTCTGAGGTTTCTCTCCTTGGCTTGCAGATGGGCCCCATGTTATTACATGGTCTTCTTTCCTCTATGAGCACACATCCCTGGTGTCTCTTTGTGTCTCCAGATTTCTTCTTATAGGGACACCAGTTAGATTGGATCAGGGCCCACCCTAACAGTCTCATTTTAATTTAATCATCACTTTAAAGGCCCTATCTCCAAATACAGTTACATTCTGAGGTTTTAGGGGTCATGAGTTCAACACATGAATTTTGAGGAGATACAATTCAGCCCATAACATGCAGTCAACCTACTCTGATCAATCTACTGAGTTTAAAAAATTGCATTCAAGGGGCGCCTGGGTGGCTCAGTCATTAAGTGTCTGCCTTCGGCTCGGGTCATGATCCCAGGGTCCTGGGATCGAGCCCCACATCGGGCTCTCTGCTCTGCGGGAAGCCTGCTTCTCCCTCTCCCACTCCCCCTGCTTGTGTTCCCTCTCTTGCTGTGTCTCTCTCTGTCAAATAAATAAATAAAAAATCTTAAAAAAAATTGCATTCAATAAATATTTACTGTCTGACACACACAATTGTATGTGTGTATGTTGTGTGTTACTGTGTGAGAGGGAGAGGAGAGAGAGAAGAAAGAAAAGGAGAGAGAGGGAGAAAGGTGGTTCTTGGCTTCTCTGAGAAAGGAAGACAAAGATTTACCTCATTGAAGCCTTCACAGTACCTTGTTTGTATCTTCCTTGTGACACAAAATTTGCCTGCTTAGTCTATGGTTTAGACTGTAAATTTTTGAGGAGAGATACTGTCTGACTCATTTTATTTTTCCTAGTACTGGCCGGTACAGGGAAGACTCTCGATAAATGTTTATTGGATTGAATAAAACCTAATATAATTTAAAGTGATAAGTAATAGTTAACCATGGCAGAGATGCAAACAAAGTGTAATGAAGACAAGAGAAGGAAGGCAATCATTCTGACTCAGGGAACTGAGAAGAATTTCAAGTTAGAGGATATTAGAGTAGCTAAGATTTCAAAATGGAAGTTAAGGACAGGAGCAATCAATGGTGATAGCAGAAAAGATAAAAGGAGTAGTCTTAGGCAATAGGAAGTGTGTAATTGGAATTGGAATAATGATTAGTTCACAGTAGAGACCAAGAAAAAGCAGTAGGCTTGGAGATAAAACTGAAAAGTTGTGTTGAGGTCACATAGAGAGAGCTCTTGAATACCCAAACCAGGTATTTGAATCTTATTTTTTGGATGTTAGGAGATGTGCAAATTTTGGGAGGCATGAAAGGGCCAGATCTTAATTTTGGGAAGGTAATTGACTCAGAGAGGGATAAGGGATGGAGAAGAGGCCTGGGCTACTGGAGGGATGGATAGTAGGAAATTTGGTGAAGCCAGGTGAGAGGTGTTGAGGGCTAGACTAGGAAAGGAAGGTTGAGGACACTGAGGAAATGAATGCAGGGGGCACCATGGAAATGGAAGCAATGATCAGAAGACACTGATTCCAGGAGGAGGGTGAAGGGGGCGGGGAGATGATTTGAAATTCTGAAGTTTCAGACATGGACACCTGGGAGCACGAGGAGGCCATATCAGGAGACGGATGCAGGAGGAAGACCGGATTTGGAAGAGGAGGAGTTTGAAGATGTGAGGCAATTGATCTGCTTCTGGGAACATTCATATTGCCAAGGTCCACCTGAAAACTGGGTATGTGGGCTTAGAGTTAAGGAGAATGCACAAAACAAGAGATGTAGATTTAGAAGTTGACCATGAATGTGGGTAATTGGAGATGAAATTGTTCAGAGTTAAAGAGAAAAGCATTGAACTTTTAAAATATTTAAAATAGGCAATTAGTCAAGCTGCACTGTGTGCATTGGCATGTGTTTATGCGTGTGCGTGCATATGAGTGGGTAGGAATATACGGCAGGTAATTACGTCAGAGAAGGTTAAAAGAAGCAGTCAACGAATACTTTCAAAGTACTAATTTGTAGCTTAGTCAAACCCATAGTTGAAGATGTGAAAGACAATAGATCCATCAGACTGATCTTCAACATAAAGCAAGTAGTCAACCACGCTGCATTCTACTGCAACTCCATCCAGTTAGTGCTAACTAAAATGTAAATTTTTAGGTCCAGGGTGCTCTAGAAATCTCAGTGTGAGGCCTAAATTCCATTATGTCAGATTCATAAAATAAAAATGAATGTAGAATCCTGTTTTAATCTTATTGATAGGTTCAGATTTAAGTTATCATTATTGCTAAAATATACCTGGTGATGGGGGAAGTATAATTATTTACAAATGCAAAAACATTGCATATATTAAAAAAACACTTTTTATTATGTTATGTTA
>NC_138374.1:120127195-120155309 GCF_054177405.1 Leptonychotes weddellii
CCCCCTTCATTCTTCCCCTTCTGCTATCTTCTTCTTTTTTTTTTTTTTTTTAAAAAAAAAGAAAACACTTTCGCTAAGAAACTTAAGTCATATCCTTTTGGTTTCTTCCTTGGGCAATGACTATTACTCTGCAACTAAAAACTTCCAAATATGAGGGTAACCTTTTACTATTGAGATAGAAATTTATGAGGAGTGTGTTATTTAATAAAGTTCACTATAATCAGACAATCTAACCTTTTTTTTTTTCTTTTTCTTTTTTTTTTTCTAACCTTTTTGTTACTATTATACCGGCATATGAAGGACTGTGGAAATAGTCTTGTTTTATAGAATCACAGAAGAGTCACTACACACAGAACAGCAGGTGGGTTTTCCAAAGTGCAGTATGACCTTAATCCTCATTCTTCAGTAATGATTTATCCTCATTTTTAAAAGGGCTTGCCTGCCTTAGAAAGCACATCTAGTCTGAGACCTGAGTTTAATTCCCAGGAGACACTTCAGCTTTCTGAGTTATTGTTTACTCATTTATAAAATGGAGATTATAATAATAACAGTCTCCTCAAGGAATGACTATAAAGATCAAATATGTTTGTGCATGAGAAAGATGATGTAATGTTACAGAGGATCACTGAATGTTAGAATTAATGCTGTATGACACTGGAATTTAGTTAGTGTTTTGAAACTTAAGTGAGAATATTTGCTTTTTTCTTTTTCACTAGAATACCCTGATTTTTTTTTAAAGGATTTTATTTATTTTTTATTTGACAGACAGAGCTCGAGAAAACTCAAGGCACAAGCAGGTGGAGTGGTAGGCAGAGGGGGAGGGAGAAGCCGACTCCCTGCTGATCAGAGAGAAACCCACGTGGGGCTTGATCCCAGGACCCTGGGATCACCCCTGAGCCAAAGGCAGACACCTAACCGACTGAGCCACCCAGTTGCCCTGTTTTGTTTTTTTTTTTTTAAATCCTGTTTTGTGTGTACTCCAGGATTACCCCTTTTAGCTAGTGAATCAGTTTTTCTGAGCTTTATCAATTTATGTAAAGAGCAATAATTTGGGGACCTGGTGAATTGTTGGAAAAGGGCACAGTGATTATAAAAGCATATGATGAAACAGGAATTACAGAATTTTGAAAATGTAACAATTGACTGGTTTGTGGTAGAATGTTGCTATATGACTTCAGGTGTTTATATAGGTCTGATTTAATCTCCCAAATAAGATGGATTTTCTCAATCTATATTTAGCATTTCTCTTCTTCCCGGCAAGGGTTTTAGAATATTGTCACTCACTCACTCTATTTTTTAAAAAAAGATATTAGCACTTCATGTTTTGAAATGCCTTCCAGGACAAGAACCTCTCCAGGTAGAGGAAGTATTTAACTGAAAATAGCAGATGTAGTCATCCCATGTCAAGTATGTGGATTTTGGCTAAAATGCACTCGCTTTTCTATTAAAAGTTGTATTGTAATAGATCTCTGATATGTGACTTCCAGCATACTGCTTTATAAATATTTAGGGGGAAAAAAAAACTTGACTAAGTATCCAGGGGGTAAATTTCCACTGCAAAATAAATTCCTTGATATAAACTTTAAAACAACATTTAATTAGGCTTAAAAAAAACAACAAAAAACCTGAGGGGTGCTTGGGTGGCTCAGTAGGTTAAGCATCCAACTCTTGATTTCAGCTCAGGTCATGATCTCAAGGTCATGGATCGAGTCCCATGACAAGATTTGAGTCTGCTTGTCTCTCTCCCTCTGCTCCTCCTGCTCATGCTCTCTCTCTAAAGTGAATAAATAAAATCTTAAAAAAAAACCAACCTGGAAAATTACTACATAATAATTCCTCTAGGCCTTAGACTGGCAGAGTAAACCTGTCTTGCTTTGAAGACCAGATAATTCAGCTGGTTTTAGCATGGTGAGAAGAAAATGGAATTTGTGAATTTAGCTCAGGTGGGCCAGTAAGCTTCATAACATTACAGAATTACATTTTTGTAAGTGATGCCATTGCCTTCAGTGGGAACCACAAAGGAGTTGGAGACAGAGTAGCAAAATCCTTTCCTGGGAATCTAACTGTCCTCTCCTTTCCTAGGAATCTCAACGTAGTATAGTGAAAAGAGGTCATAGGTTTCATGTGTACATGACAAGGCACTTTTCAGTATGTGAATTATAACATTCCTACTAGAAGTTCAAATTTCCACTTGAAGCATTTTTAAGGATCTTTAATATCCTTGAATCTAGTTAGACTGAAGGGGAAATTAAGTTCTATGTAATTTAATTTATTTTATATAGCTAATATTATTTTACATTATTCATTTAAACTGATATTAACTAAATGAATTGTAGGACTTAATTAGAAATGTAAGTTGTATATAATGTAGAAATTGATAAAATAAATTGGTTAAAATGTAACCCCCATTTAGATAGAATTAACCAACAACATCCCCTGAACACTATACCTGGAAAACATTTAATGCATAGGAAATATTTGCCCAATGATAATTTGTTTTCATGTTGATCATTAATCTGGAAGTTGTATTTTTCTCCATAGAAAAACATTAGCCCTCCTTCCTTTATAGGGAACTGACTAAAGCACTCTTTCCTTTGGCATAAAGAATCGTTGCCTCACGCAGAACCCAGAATGCCACGTAAACAGAGGAAGGGAACAAGTCTTGGTTAGCATGTGAAGCATGCAGCTGACATTTTGCAAAGCTTCTTTGCAGAGAAACATTCCCTCCTCAGCTGTACCACAAGGCAGTTGAGTATACAGTTTGGAATTAGACAGTTCTGCATCTGAATTCCAGCCTACCCCCTCCCATCTGTGTGACGTTGGAATTCATACAGTATCCGTAAGCCTCGATGTCCTCAGCCACACAATGATAGTACAAAGATTTACCTTGCAAGGTTCTATAAATGTGATATGAGATAATAGATGTAATGTATTTAACACAGTGATTGGCAAATACTGAGTAGTCATTATGAGTAAATATTTTTAGAATACAATGATAGAGCTCATAATTGAACTTTCAGTGTGTGAAAAAGAAAGATCCTGATGCTCAATAAACCCACATTCCATAATAAGCCAGCATGACACAAAAACAGTGAAATATTCATTAAAGAAAAAGAGGATGCCAAAAAAAAAAAAAAAAAAAGAGAGAAACCCAGACCAGAATGGAGACTATTCTCCTAGTCACATTAATTAAAGTGTTTTACCAGTTCCACTGTGAGAGGCGTATGGAATTTTGAGATCCTCATTTTCATCCACTGAATACTTAGAAATGTTATGCATATGATGGATGTCACTCATTTATTTTATACATTCCAACATATATAGTAATATCTCTATACATATCCATATATACCTTACTCACATTAAGGAATATTTGTTATCCTATTCTCAATTAAAGTTCTGGTTATCTCACTCTTAAGCATAGGAAACAAACTGAGGGTTGCTGGAGGGGAGGGGGTGGGGGGATGGGGTAACTGGGTGATGGACATTAAGAGGACACATGATGTAATGGATATTATATAAGACTGATGAATCACTGACCTCTACCTCTGAAACCAATAATACATTATATGTTAATTGAATTTAAATACAAATAAATAAATTCAAAAAAATAAAGTTCTGGTTATCTCATAACATGCCAGGAAATTTCACACAAAGAACACTTTAAGATGATTATATACAGATAACTGAACTAGGTGGACCCTACTGACCTCTATATGTTTGTTAAGAGTGAGAAAACTGATGAGCAGCATGAGTAGCTTAAAGACTATACATTTGGAGTCAGGTATGCCTGAGTTTGTGTTCTACATTTTCTACCTAAAAAGTTAGATGATATTATTAAGTTCTCTGAGATTTTGTTTTCCCATCTATAAGCTGAATATAACTACCTCCAAGGGTGGTTGTGTGAGTCAGCAAATGCCATATTATCTAAGAGGAGGTTTTCTTCCGGGAGGATGTCTGGCTGGGCTGTAACATTGTAAAATGTTTGATATAGGAATAAAAAAAAGAGATGTAGAATGGAGAAAGGAGGGGGTGAGATAATCAATAGACATTATTTATATTTACAAAAAGTAGATAATTCACAAAGTTCATAACACATTTCTCAGTTTGGGAATATTTTTTTGCATTGTTAACTATACTTCCATATAAAGTTGCCAAATTTTTATCTCATTTGTATTTTAGGAAAAACTGTAAAACCTTCCTTACATATTATAAATTGGATTCAGGTAGGACTATTTTTACATGATTTAACCTACATTTATAATATATGCACAGATACATCATTGCATCTTCACAGTGCTTTATTAATCATTAATTTGTTGTAACTCCTGCTATGTTTATTAAGCCTTGCTGAGAACAGCCATGTTTCACTTAACATTGTATTTTGTCAACATTTGCTTTTATGATGTTCTTGATGTAATATGATAGGGGTTATTTTTAGAAACAAGAGCATTAAAAAATTTTTTTTTAAGCTAGGAGTTCACAATTTACCTGTTCCCTTCACCTAATACAAACAGCTTCATAGATTGCTATGTAAATGGACCCTCCCACATGAATTTTTATTAAGAACTCTGTCTTCTATGTGTGTTGATCTTCTAAAAATTACAGGACTGCTTATACTCTATGTTAACTAGGTGAATAATTTTTTAGCCAGCCTACCAACTTGTGATTTCTGTGACTATTTTATTTTTTATTTATTTTTTAAAGATTTATTTATTTATTTTGACAGAGAGAGAGAGAGAGACAGCAAGAGAGGGAACACAAGGGGGGTGGGTGGGAAAGGGAGAAGAAGGCTTCCTGTGGAGCAGGGATCCTGATGCAGGGCTCGATCCCAGGACCCCGGGATCATGACCTGAGTCGAAGGCAGACGCTTAATGACTGAGCCACCCAGGTGCCCCCCTGTGACTATTTTAAAGAATAAATGACTTTTGTATATCCTGGTTTAATAGTTTACTTCTGTTAACAGGAGCCAGTTAAGCTGCAGGAAAATTTTGGTACCAGAATGTGTTGAATTTTTTTTTTTCTTCGGAGTGTAAAACTTCTCCAGAGAAGGATGAGGTTAAGTATGGACATAGTGAGTGGGAAATTTCATGGAAGAATGATTTATACTTAATATTAAGGTACAGGTGTCACAGCAAATTCTTATAGGGCCAGGCAGGTAACATAAATGAGGTTAGTAGCAAGAGTCAGGAACTATAAGATAACCAGAACTATGGGGACTACAGTGATCCAGAAACTGCATCACTAGACCAAACAAATCACTTCTGAGAGCTTCATTTAGTTTTTTGAGGTGTTTGTTGTCTTAGAGGCTGGGTCATATGTAAGTAGGAGAGTGGAGGAGGTAACTTTTTTTAAAGATTTTACTTATTTATTTGACACAGAGAGAGAACAAGCAGGGGAGCAGGAGAGGGGGATGCAGGCTCCCCACTGAGCAGGGAGTCCAATGCCAGGCTCGATCCCAGGACCCTGAGATCATGACCTGAGTCAAAGGCAGTCGCCTAACCAACTGAGCCACCCAGGTGCCCCGAGAAGGTAACTTCTAAGACTGGGGGTTCATGTAAGCAAAAGTAAAGAAAGAAAAATAGCCTGGAGGCTGGGGATGGCCTTCAGGAGTAAGCCTAGATTAGAGCAGTAGTGCTCAACTCGGGGCGGTTTTCCCTCTCTGGGACATTTGATAATGTTTGTAAATATTTTTGCTTATCACAGCTGGAGGAGGGTGCTCCTGGCATTTCATGGGTAGATACCAGGTATATGCTGAATATCGTACAATGCACATCCCCCACAATAGAGAATTATATAGGCCAAAATGTCAGTAGTGCCAAGGTTGAGAAACCCTGCTCTAGATGAATATGTGTGTTGGGGAACAGGGTAAGTATATTAGATGTTCTGCAATTTATTGTTAAATACTTCAGCATAGAAGGTGTAAATTTAATCTATACCCTAAGGTCCATTAATTAACATTTGAGGTATCTTAGAAGTATATACTCCAGAGGTGGTTTGTCAGTATATGAAAGATATGATGCAGTGGCCCCAAATTTAGAGCCCCAGGTAGGCAGAGAACTTCACTATCTTTACTTCAATTAATATCAGTTGCTTTATTAATTACTATAATAGATATTAGATATTATTTTTAAGTCCACAAAATGAGGATGTATCAGGCTGGAAATTTTGTAGAGGCATGGCGGCTGGTACATAAAGAAGGCATGAAGATCTAGTGAGTCCAGCTCAGACCACATGCTTTGGACAGGCCCTGTAGGCTTAGGATTCTGAACCTGTCCTATTTTCAATTGTTCAGCAGAGGATATTGTTGTCTGACTCAGACCAGAAGGTTAATTGAATCTTGCCATTAGAATAGAGTGGTGGGTGGGGAGATGGGGAGATGTTGGTCAAAGGGTATAACTTCCAGTTATAAGATGAATAAGTTCTGAGGATCTAATGTATAGGATGGCAATGATAGTTAATCATACTGTATTATATACTTGAAAGTTATGAAGAGAGTAGACCTTAAATGTTCTCACCACACACACAAAAATGGTAATTAGGGGATGTGACAGAGATGTTAGTGCTGTGGTGGTAATTATTTTGCAATATATAAATGTACTAGATCAACATGTTATACACAAACTTACACAATGTTTTATGTCAGTTATATCTCAAGGCTGGGGAAGAAATGGCATAGAATCTGCTTCAAGGAAATTTTCTATACAGAACACTGCTGGAACACCAGAAAGAATAGAGAGATGGACCTTCATGAGCTTATAGGTGATACGGCTGTTTCAAATGTCTCAAATGTCTATTTGGGCTGGGTCAAATGTCTATTTGCATAGGTAATAGAACCAACTCTCAGTCTTGCTTTCATTCTGAGGTACTTGGAGTGTCAAGGCTTGAGAAAGAAGATCTACAGGCTTTGTCTTTCTCTAACCATTGGTTACAACTAAAAACTACCAAAAAGAGGACACTCATTATTAATTAAGAATGGGTCTAGGTTGGTTTAGTAGAGTCAGGTTACAGAAAACCTTGAAAGTGAGGCACTAGAATGTGTACCAGCCAGAAACTTGATGGGATGGGCAGTTGAGAGAAGAGGATGGTTAATTACTACTGTCTAAGATGAATAAAAAAGAAAAAAATGGTGGTAAGAAAACCAGTGGGAAAGCTGTTAAAATAGTAAGCTATGAGGTGCGAGGTGATGAGAGTCAAGATTCTGTTAGATTCAGCAGCATTCAAGAAAAGACAAAATTGGAGAGCCATGTTGAGGGCATGAATAATAATCACAGCTAAAATTCATAGTTATTTGTTTTTTAGTTACTGTGCTAACACCTTTTCATGCATTATCTTACTTAAACCTCAGAACAGCTCTCCAAGCTAGATATTATTAGTACCCCCATTTTATAGGTGAGGAAAGTCAAGCACAAGAATTTGAGAGGCTTAGGGTCACAATATTAGTAAGTGATGGGCCAGAACATTTGGAGACATCTTAGTGCAGGTTTGCTTGGTGGGCCTGGTGTGATGGCTATTTCCAAAATGGGTATGTTGGAGATGAAGCCAGTTTTAGTGGGGGAGGGAGAAGGGTACAAGTGGGCCTGCCAGATTGGAGAGGGCAGAATGTGGTGGGAGTTGTTGGCTCATGGATGATCTGTCCAGAGGATCTGTCAAAGCTGAGCCAGAAGAGATGGAGCCAAAGCAATAATTTCATGAAATTAAATTGTCCTATGTTCCTGGATTTGAGTTTCTTGAGTAGATTTATTTAACTTTTAGTGCTTCAGTAATTCTAGATTGCAATTGCCAGTGGGATTTGCTTTCCTGTATGGACAATATAGGAATTAAGCCCTTTGGACTCCAAAGACTTCTATCAAGACTTCAATCACACCACTTAGGTGTGATTCTTAAACATGCATGTCTGATATTCTGACCTACTAAAACGCAACATTTATGAAATCTAAAAACTATAGATTTTTATAGACTTTAATCCCAGTTTGGGTTAACTATAACTAATAGTTTTTAGATGATAGTCTTGATCAAGCTTCTATTCCTTGCTTTATGCATGCCCTCCCAAACTCAGAAGGTGAGGCAGGGTCTTCTGTAGAATTTTGTGAAGACTGTTGCAGTTCCTAGCTGGGGCTTAAAAGTATCTGGGGCAAAATTAAATGAAATCATTTAATCTATAGATTATAGTGATGACCTATAGATCACTCCAAAGTCACAATGGAAAAACAGTAAACTACCCCATCCTGTCTTTCATGTTCAAGCCCAGACACCAAAAAGCCAGTGGACATTCTCAAGGATCCTTCTTATCATGTTTTAGAGACTCTTCAAGACAATTTATAAAATGACATTTTCTTATAATGTCCTCATTAATGAATTTGCTCTGATATTTACTTCCCTAGCAACTTACATGTCTTCAAAAGATTTGTTCTATGTGATATCATATTCAAAGCTATTTTTTCTTGCTAGAGTAGAAGCTTCTTGAAGGCAGAGAACTTGTCTTGTTCACAGCTATATCTTTAGTTCCTAAATTAACGTCCAACATATTGCAGGAGGTGAGAAACGAAACAAATCTCAGTTACTGTGTTATGTGATACCAGGACCAAGCAAAAAAAAAAAAAATTTTTTTTTTTTTTTGTTGTTGTTCCAGGAAGCTAAGACCACAAACTAATTAAAACAGGTGACATATAAAATTGGGGAGGTTGCTCCTAGGACTGCTTTGAAAAATAACTTCCTCACCATACTCATTTCAAGACCTCAACTTCACTGGGACCACCAATCCAAAGTTATGTCATTAACTCTTCCCAATCCCCACTGTTTCTCTGCTTTTCAAGAACTACCTTAAAATCATTCAGGATGCATCCTATAACCTGTAACCAATATAACCTATAATCCTATAAATATCCTCCCCTAATTTTCTACCTTTGAAGATTTTAAGACTGCAAAAGTGGTGTTCTTGCTTCCTGCAGTAAGTTCAGGAAACTTACCCTATTTGCTCAATAGGTATTTTTGATTGTCTTCATAGGGGTTTTGATGGAGGTAACAAATATTTGTTAAATGAATGAATGGGCAAGAGATAACCAATGGTATTTCCATTTAATTGATGTGGACACTAAAGCTTCATTAAAGTAAGTAGACTGTAGATTCAAGCCATTCAGTCTTTCTGCAAAGCACAATTTGCACATGACTCTTTTGAGATTTCTTTCTTCCTTCAAGATTGCCTTAAGGTTGCTTATGTCTGGGTCAGCATGTGTTATTTGGGAGGTGGGGAAAGGGGATAAAGTATGTTTGTATCATGTACATTGTCTTGTCTACCTCCTTTAGGGAGTGACCTAGACTTGAAGGTTATGCCTATTACTATTTCACCAGTTTGTATGAGAAACATAAGATATAGAGGAGGTCATGTATCCAAATGAGAATATGAAATATGGAATATGAGAATATGGTGAAGAGGAAATACAGTGAAGACTCTAGTGAATGCATTCTCATCAGTGGTGATACTGCCCCCAATGGGTGAAAATTGGTTCTTGGAGGATCAAAAAATCTCAGAAATTACAATGGTTTGTGGCCTTTTAAAGGGCTACAGTACATAACCAGATATAACCAGATATGTATCTGAGGTATCAACATTTCATGGGGAGGGGGCAATTAGGAAAACAAAAATGTCTAAGAAGGCTCCTTACAGGGATGACGACAGAAAAAAGGTTGAGAAACACTGCTCAAGTGACAGTTTCTTCTAGATGGCCATGATTAAAAACTCTTCACAATCAGTTTAAAGTTTTCAAATCTAATACTAGGTCTGGTGCAATTATGCATGGTCCCAGAAAAGGCATTTGGTTGTTAAAAAAAAACTGAACATGTTTTAAAAAGATATTCTTAAGTATAAAGAAAAAATGTATATATGGTAGCTGGGATTTCTTAGTACCTCCATAGGTTTGGTTATATATGTTGTTAAGTCATAAACTGCAGTGTGTGTGTGTGTGTGTGTGTGTGTGTGTGAGAGAGAGAGAGAGAGAGATGTCAACTTTTCTAAGACAGAGAGCTCTGAAGACTCACCTGAACTTAATGATCAGTCTGGTAACATGAAATTCACAGAAATTTATTTGGTAAAGAGATTAACCTGGATAAACCAACACTTTGGCAGATTGTAGAGAAAGCTACAAATGAAGTTAAGTCATTAGGGACCATGGCTTCCTTGCCCTGGAAAAAATAACAGGCCCCAATATTTACTGTACTCTAACATATTAGCAAAATGTACCAGTCAAAACTAATCAATCACAGCTGCTGGAAAGCAAATAATTAACATGTCTCATTATATTATTCATCCTCTTGGTGAGCAGAAAGACTTGATAATGGGGTCTCTGTGTGCTACTTGACTGTTTGCACTGAATTTGGATTGTAGTCAGAAAATACTCAAATATTCTTAAAACATTAAATGGCAAAAAATGCTGGTCTGCACTTACTGGAATAGGATCTACTCATTTCTTTCTAAATAATTCATTTCCGGGAAATATGAGGTAGAAAATAGATACCATCTACATAACGTATTTTACTGAAGTAAAATTATCCCGAAAAGTGATCCTTCAAGCACCTTGACTTTGTGTAGGTATGATATGGGAGAGAAGACTTAGTCTATAATGTGATCAAGACCACAATAATCTGAGTTTTTATGAGGTTATTTTCTTTTTCTGCAGAATCTCAGAGGTAGATTATTATTTTAAACAATGCAAACTAATAGACCTATACTTATCTCTCTTTCAATTTGTAAACTGACAATTATTGTGTTTCATACCTCTTGGATTACAGGATTAAATGATCACACTCTAGGCAGCCATATTGTCCCATTTGCATAAAATAAAAAAATACAGCAATATGAAAAACACGTATTTGTGAACATTTATTGAAGGCCTATAATAGGCTGGTCAGTTTATTAGATACTTTACATGTGTTATTGAGAATAATATAACCTTCACAGCAACTCTGTGAAGTAATTTTTATCCACTGATATTACTTTTTTTAAAAAAAGACTATTTTGTGGGGGGTACTTTTAGGTTCACAGCAAAACTAGAGGAAGATTAGATAGGTGTGGTGGTGGGTGCTGGTGGGCCTTGTAGTCCATGCCAAGGATTTTGGATTTTTTCCTCAAGTGCAATTGAGATCCCTGGAGAAGTTTGAAGAGTGATATAACCCAGCACATTTTCAAAAGAACACTCTGGCTTGTGTGTGTTTGTGTGTGTGTGTGTGTGTGTGTGTGTGTGTTGGGGAAAGTGGTAAGAATGGCGAGGTAGAAGCTGGAAGGCCATTTAGGAGGCTATTGCAATAGTCCCAGCACAATATGGCAGTGGTTTGGAGTAGGTCAAAGTAGTGAAGATGATGAGTAGTGATAGACTTCAGGATACATTTCAAAGGAAAGATGATGGGATTGACTGATGCATTGCATGGGGGATGTGACAGAAAGAGCAGAAAGAGACAGAAAGTTCAGGAGGATTCCAGGGTTTGGCCTAAATTCTTGTGATTCATGCATTGCATTGACAATGGTTGCTGTGAACATTCAGAAGTGAGAGAGAGGTGATGTTCTCACTTGGGGTGATCATGGAGGACTTTGGGAAAACATGGTAGGATTTAAACTGGATATTGAGGAGCAGGATTTGTTTAAAGCCAAGAGGAAGGGGGAAGAAATTTCAGGCTGCTGAAATGTAACAGGGAAAAGTGCAGAACTTGAGGGGCGCCTGGGTGGCTCAGTCGGTTGAGCGACTGCCTTCGGCTCAGGTCATGATCCCGGAGTCCCGGGATTGAGCCCCGCATCAGGCTCCCGGCTCGGCGGGGAGCATGCTTCTCCCTCTGACCCTCCCCCCTCTCATGCTGTTTCTCTCTCGCTCGCTCTCTAATAAATAAATAAATAAAATCTTTAAAAAAAAAAAAGTGCAGAACTTGGAAGAGGCAATGATGTTTCCTGAAATGAGGAAAATTGAGGAGGGATAGACTTTGGAGGAAGATCAAGAATTTGTTTTGGATATATTAGTTTTGAAAGTTCTTATTAGAACCCAAACTATTTACAGTTCCCCAAACATTTCATGCTCTTTTTATTTGTAAGAGTTGTTTGTCAGAAGTAATAAACCAAGAACAGATAGTACTGTGCTCAAAGTACTTTATAATCTCTTTGTCTTTATTTTCTTTACTTATGATTCACATGTAAATGATTTCACCAATTCCAGATCCTATTAAGAGGTTGTTTAAAAAAACACTTTTCTCTCTCACAGTGATTTAGTTGACAATGATTCTTTTACTCCATGTTGTATTTTTAGACTGCCTTGTTGTTTTTCAGAATTATCACTAGCTCTGATATTTAGAAGTCCTTGTCTACTATTTATAAAATATTTAGAAATCCTTGTCTACTATTTATCATTATTTATTGTAAAGTTCTGGTTCATAATGTTTTCTATTTATGTGATTTAGTTTTTTCCCCTAGATATTTATATTACTTCATTAAAGCCATGAAGCAACTTTAACATCATCTACTTCTTACTTAAGGTGCCTATTTCAGAGTGCTTTCTTGTTGTTCTTGGGGGATACAGACACTTGAATGGAGATTTGTTACTGATAAAGAATAGTTTTCCTAAAACAATGACATTAAGAAATGGATAATAAGATTTTGTCTACTTGGTACTAGAGGTGGGTTCCTACAAGCAGAAATTTAGCATAAAGGATAAAACTGAGTTCTGATTTTTCCACTTGTGGCTGTATGGCTAGAATAAATTACTTAACAACTCTACAGTCTGTTTTACCTGCTATACGATAAAGATAACAATGGAACCAGACTCATAAGCTTGTTGTGAGAATTACAGGAGATAATACGCTTGCAGGGATTGGCACAGCACCTGGCACATAGCACATGCTTAATAAATTATATTATTACTATTATGATTATCATCATCACTAAAGGATAAGATACCATATCAAATGTGTTCTTAGCATTTACTCCTTGCAAACCATTGATGTGGTTTTTGGTGGATATAAAGGTGGAGAACACAGTTCTCTCCAAAATTTTATAATCTAGTTGCAGAAATAGAGTACTATTCTTGAAAAGAACATAATAATAAAATATTACAAAGTAGTTCAAGTAGTTCAAGAGAAAAATTATGACAAAATAGCACAAGATTTATGACCCATGAATTTCACTGATAATTGTTGCCGTGGGCATTTGGAGAGAAAGATGGGTTTCAAACAGGGTGTTGAGGAGGAACAGGAATTATTTAAAGCAAAGAGAAAGGGGGCAGAAATCTCAGGCAGGTGAAGCTTAACAGGGAAAAGGGTAAAACTGGGAAAAGGCAAGCGTGTGTATAGAAACAGTGTAAGAGTGCTATGATTTCTATTAAGTAAAGCAGACTTTTTTGATGAGTCGTTTTCCTAAAGTTCTATTAGCAAATAAAGTATAAAAACTAGAAAGGTAAATGAATGGATATAACTCACAGGAAATAAACTTGAATAAAAAATTTCCATACTAAAGATAAAAAGTTTAGAAAACTTCAGGAAAGCAGGATTCCAAGCACTCCTTATTCAAAATTTTAAAATTTATTTTTCTAAAGGCATACTATTATGCCTGGATTTTCAGGACAACCATTTGAAAGTAGAGAAAAGTCCATACTTGCAAATAAAAAAACTTTTAAGATCTTTGTTATTGCTACAAGTTTCAGGTCTTTATTTTAGAATTCAGAAGTCAAGCCTGACCATTTGCTTTCTGTGCTCTTTCTAAGTACTCCCTGAGCTACTGTTTGTTGCTCACAAAATAGGGCAGGGCCATAGAAATGCAAGTAAAACATCTTGGTTAATATCTCACATTTTTTTTTTCTTTTTTTTACTGCTGCAAATGCTTACTAGGATTGAGGGTCAGATGGATCGAAATATAAAAATATAACAGATAAAATACTTGGTGATATTTAATGCAAGCAATAAATTTCTATATTTTGAACATATAAAATTAGATGTACATATTTTAATGATTAGAAGTTCTGCATGAGAGAACACGTGTTAGAAGATTGTGACTTTAAAAGGATGACAAATGATTAACCTTTGGTCTTGTAATTTACAGTTTATGAGGCAAGTAAATGAGAAAAGTGCATTTCCTGTGCGGGAAATGACACCATGGAGAGAAGGCATGTGGGTTCAAGGGGCTTGTAAGCAGTTTCTAATAGCCAGAGCACACTCGTGTGTGTGTGTGTGTGTGTGTGTGTGTGAGAAAGAGAGTATATGTGTGGGGGGGTGGATGTGAGAGAGAGCATGGGTGGGTGTGTGAGAGACAGAGCCAGCACAAGAAAGCATGAGAAATGAAATTGGAATGGTAAGCTACAGTAAAATTTTTGAAGAGACATGTATCATGGTAGAGACAATGAGGGATTACTGAAGAACTGGATCAGATTTGCTGGATAGTGTTATGGATGGGATTCACCTCGGACAGAAGGGTGTTTCTATCTTTCAGAAGAAAACTCCTAATCCATGCAAGAATGGTGGGAATAAGAACTCAGGCAGCCACTAAATGAAGACAGCTGCATGAGATATTTAGAGTAGAGCAGACAAAACTTGGTCGCTAACTGGTCTTGAGGGCTGAAGGAAAGGAAGGAGTCTGGGTTCTGAGTAAGGTGACTGGGTAGCAACATTTATTTAGCAAACATTTACATATCAAGTGTGTTTTAAACTATTTGCCAGGCTGACAGATTCTTGGCACATAAATGTAACTCAGAGTTTTAATGGAAGGGTAGGCAAGTGAACATGCAATTATATTACAGGTGATAAGTGGTGCCATCCATTCTGAGAAAGAAGACAGGAAGGAAAGGAAGCAGAGATGAATTACAAGGAGGAATGATGAATTCAGCTCTAGATGCAAAAAACTGAGAGAGCTCTGGAACCCCGTGGGGGCACTGGGGGTTATGCTGCGAGGCAGGGAGAGCTGGGGAAACAAGAAATCAACACGAAGCAGAAAGACCTGGGCTTGAAGTGTTGCCTGGCTCCATCACTCGTTTGGTTTGTGATTTCAGGGAAGTAGTTTCTTCATCTGAAAAATGGGATTCAGATCCCCCACCTTTCTGAGTCATTGAGGATGAGTGGTGATGAAAGCGTGCACCGTAAGCGGTCCCCAAATGTAGTGGCATTGCACAGAAAGGCCTGGATTTCAGGGAAGAGATCTAGGCTGGGGGAACATACGTGATCGATGATGCTTTGGTGGGAGAGAGGCAACTGTTCTGGACACGGCTAGCTTAGCAAGAGGCGCCTCGGTGATTTCTCAGCATCTTTCTGTTATCAGAAGGATTATTCAGTTCAGAATACTCCGATTATTCACTTCAGTTTGTCTGAAAGATTTCCCTGCCTTTGGGAAGACAGGGAATTACGGAAGACAGTAATCTCTTTTAAAATTAGGTCTTTATGGTTTTTTTTTCCTTAAAGTGCACAGAGGAGTGCACATTGCAATAGCTGTTGCTTATTTCATGGGAAGAATTTTCAAACTTGTGTATCTGTTGTATGATACCTGCAGTCATCATTATGGTGTCATTTGAATGATGACAATAGCTCATTTGAGATCTGTCAAGAAGATCAATCATTACTTAGTCACATGACAGTCCCCTCAATGTCAGAGACTGATTTGCAAGCGTGTGACTGAAAAAAGTTGCAGTTTTGGCCTTCAATAAGCAAATCTTCATTTGATTTATGGGAAGAGCATGGATGTGAGTTAGAAAGTTCTTAATTTTGCTGCTGGCTTTGTTTCTTGCTTTCTTGGTTCCTTGAGTGAACGGAGACAAGTTTTTAATCTCTCTGAACCTTAGTTTTCTCAAGGTTAAAATGTAGTTAATAATAACTTCTTTGCACATTTATCGTGAGACTTGAATGAGATAAGAAATGCAAAATGACTATCACAGTGCCTGGCACCTAGTAGCTTCCAAGTTTTATTCCTGAAAACAGAACCTCAGAACCCTTTTGGTTTTTTCTTCTCAAAGAAACTTTTCACCAAAGCTTTAAGCTAATAATAACATTCATTTGTGGCAACCCTAGAAACAAACTGCCAAACCGACACATAAAAATTGGGCTAGCACATACACTCCAATTTTAGATTTACTTGCTTTGGATGTAACTTGTGTATGAATCACCTGGTGTGCGGGGTGCTATCAGATGGTGTTATGGCATACGAACAGACTATATTTACCTTACCTGTCTTCTATCATTCTTCTCACCAGTAAACGCCTGTGAGAAAGAACTCAGTTGCAAGCGCTCTCAGAGAAGCCCATCAAAGTGTCTGATACAGCTAAATGTGTTATTAATTAGAAGCAGCAAAATGAGCTGTCGTCCTGTCAAGAAGTCAAATTATCCAGTAGATTTTCCCACCTCTTTCTGTATGCCATTCCTTTTAAAGTATAAGTTGCAAACTAAGGATGTTTATAGATCTGGCATATTCCTTTCTTGCATTGAAAAGTTTCCTTTCCTTATTAAGAATGGAAGCCGTCTAACGAGGGGTGTTTATCATTATTACAAGCGCTGCTTATTTACTATCCTAGCGCCCTCGGCAGGCATGGTGCTGATTTCATTTCTCTTTCCCCTTTTCTTGTGTTTGACACCTGAGACTGCTGCTCCCTCGGTTTACACTCTTACTCCCTCTCTTTCCCTTTACATATTTCATTTTGTTTTTCTCTTGCATGTGAGCTCTTTCTTCCTTTTTGATTCTCAGAAGCCATTACTTTCTAAAAGCACAATCCCTGTCTTCATTAACTCTGCCAGGGACTGTGGTCCGCACATCCGAATCCATCAGCTCACTTACTCATGCAGCGGTCCAGCAGAGAAGTTTCCATTACCCCCCTGCTACCGGATTTTTCTTTGCCCACCTGAATCTCACCACTCAAGCACGGGCCCAGGGAGCAGCAAACACCCTGCTCTTGGGGCCCTGCCACTCTTCCCCTCTATGTCTTGGGGATAAAAATGCATCCTGGTAGGATTGTTTGAAGGCTCAAGTAAAATAATGAAAATGAATTATTCTTTCTAAGTCCCATAAATTCCTAAAATTTGAAAGTGCCACTGATTGGGATGCCTGGGTGGCCCAGTCAGTTAAGCGTCTGCCTTCAGCTCAGGTCATGACCCCAGGGTCCTGGGATCGAGTCTTGCATTGGGCTCCCTACTCAGCCTGCTTCTCCCTCTGCCTGCCCACTCCCCCTGCTTGTGCTTGTGTGCTCTCTCTGACAAATAAATATATAAAATCTTAAAAAAAAAAAAAAAAGAAAGAGAGAGGGCAAGTGCCGCTAATCAAATCCTTTTTATAAACGTACTAATTTATACTTGGATAAATGATCTAAGCCCTTAGTGGCTGGTTCCACATTTTAAGCAAAACTGTAGGGCAAGGCGACTATGGCAGGTATTAGATGTTGGGGGGTGTCTTTAGAAAGTAGCTGCTCTGTGTATGGCTGGCAGATAAAAACCACCTCAGATGGGAAAGAAGTTGCTTATTAAAATTAAATAAAATGCTCTTATGATTTCCTATTTTATTTACTCCAAATTCTTTGCCCATACATTCTAGATTCTTTCAGCACTTTATTTCTTTGGCTTTGGTGTTTCTCATGACATTTTTCACTATTTGCCCATACCTGTTCCTTCAGGATCTCAAACTGAAGATGCAGGCAGTTAGCACTGACTGACTATGGCCATGGCCCTGGTCCTGGATCTCCTGCTCATTTTTCATCCACGATAATAGGGACAGCTGTGGGTTGCTGCATGGTGAGTACCATGACCTCCAACTTGCTCTTGGCAGGCTCGTAGCTTGGATCCTCTGCAATCGCCTTCCCCTCTCATTCATAAATAATTGGGTTTAAGCAACATATTTGCCAGCTAAACAGATGTTTCATCCTATTACTGGAATCTGGGCATCATTACATCAGTTCCCTGATAATTCTTCTTTCTAGCAGAGACCCAAGCATCGATGGCATTTTAAACCAATTTTCATGAGTTCATTAGCAGTAACTAGAGATAGTTTTAATAGTGATCTTTCATATTAAAATGGTCTGTATAGTAATGGCATTTTAAATTTGAATGCATATTTTTTATGTTAGATCATTGCACATTTACTTTGTATTCAGCTTGGTTGTGGGAGACTGTACTTATAATGATTAATAGTACTGAGTTATATAATATGATTATATTGATTATAATGATTAAGGTATTAGAGTCAGAAAAATCTTGGTTCTAGTGAGAGATACTGAAAGAGTTATTTAACTTCTCAAAACCTCAGATTCCTCACCCTTGATTAGGGTTGTCAAAAGGGAGGAGCATATGAATTAGGTAGGGAGAATCCCTCGACTACTTTCTCCAGAGCATCCCCACCTCCCACCTTGCTACTCTCTATCCTATTATGTTGTCTTTTTTTTAATAGCCAATATGATTTTCTACAATTACTATTTTATGACATAAAGACAATGTAAGCTTCTTGAGGGCAGACATGTTTTCTGCTTGGTTTGTTGGTGACTCCCTATTTCTGACAACCATATTGGTATATGGTAGATGCTCAATAACTATTTATTGAATGAGTGAATAACATATCCAAATACTTAGCATAGTATCCACTACATAGTAAAACTCAATAAATAATCATTATCAGTACTATAAATGATGTGATGAGCTTCCAGTGAGAATTTAAGAGTTATTAATATGTTATCTTGTTCCTTAAGGTTTGATTGGGTCTTACGGGTTTTTGCTCTCTGTCCTGCACAGTTTCACCATAAGATCTCTTCTGGTCATTGAGTCAGCCATGCTAACAATTCCCAGATGTACATTTCTTCTCTGGAATCCCACTTATGGCATGTAGGTACCTCATATACTCAACCTGTTTCCCAAACCTGCTTATCTTTCTGAACTGCTTTTTTCAATTAATGGCATCCTGTACTTACCCTGATGCTCAGATTAGAAACTTTGGATCAACCCTGATAATTCCCTGTATCTGATCTGCTCACAATTTCTCCCTCTGTTTTCCTCATTTGCCTAGCTTAGACTATCATTGTCTCTCATTTGAACTTTTACAGGAATGAATAAGATGGTTAAATTTTATTAAGCACAGTATCAGGACTTTATATGCACGTGAATATATAAAAGGTAGATGTTATTCATGTTATTGCTATTATCATTTTATAGATGAAGAAAAAACAAAGTTCAGAGAGATTAAACAGTTCCTTAAATTCTCACAGCTGCTAAGTGTTAGAGCCAGGATTTGGACCTAAATTGGTCTGATTCTAGAGCCTCCAACTATCTTTTAAATCGTCTTGTTTGCCATGAGATTTCCCTTTTTCTACCCTTGTTTCAATCCACTCTGTTTTCCCCTTTCCTCTGAGCGATCTCTTAATTATTCTTCAAGAATCATCTTAAACCTCACCTCTTATTTTCTTTCTAAATTCTGCTGGGTAAAAGTAGATGCTTCTGCTGGGACTCCACAGCACTCTGCACATGTCAACCTTGGCTGTTAGTATTTTGCATTATTATTTTGTATTTTAATTATCAGCTCACACATCTTGAGAACAGAAGCCTCACCTAATTCATGTCTGCATGTACAATATCTGTACTCATTGGAAGCTAGGTAAAGTTTTGTTCAAAGAATGCTTCTATAAATACTATTTGTCTGAAGAATTTAATACTTGCTCTTTTATTTCTATAGGAATGCTACTAATTTTTTTCCATAAAAATGTATAATTAGCATTTAGAATACCTGCTTTTTAAATGAAGCACTCCTCTCCTTTGGTTTTCTATTAACAACATAGGAAGATTTTAATAAGCAATCCCTTTCCATTTGTGTCCCCAATTTCTATGTCTTGTTTGGTATTTGGTGACTTGTAGTTACCCAAATATCTTTGTTCTCTCAGCCTATTTTCCTGGGCTACCCTATAGGCCTACATTCTATTTTCCCAGTTTTACTTTCTGCTAGGCAACAGGTAATGTGTCAACACTAGTGTTTCGTTTTTCACTTACAGCTTGAATTTCAATCCCATTTTTCATCTTCTATGACCAGTGATGGGAATTTCAGGTCCTAGATACAGGGAAGATATTTTTGGGCAGTGGTAACTTAGGATTTTCTTCAAATCACACCCTATTATGTCTTTGGAGAAAACTTTACATATCTTTTTTCTGTAATCGTTCTTTCCAAAATTGGTAAAAAGTCTTTTGCAGTTAATGGAACTATGGTGTGACTGATGAATTATAAATAGGAAAGTGTTCATCTCTGCCAAGATATTTGAATCTGAAATGTACAAATCTCTGTCATTATCTTCTTTGGAGAAGATAAGATTTTATTTTTAGGCAGATACAATGAAGGCTTATCTCATATATCTCCAGAGTTTGAAAATGTATATCTAAAAAAAGAGAAAAAATCATAAATATATCCAGGTTCTGATATAGAAATCTAACAATATGTTTTTAACTTATTAATCTCAAAGCACTTATGAAAAAACAAATACCATGTAAAAATGTGTTAATGTAGGCATACCCTTATAGCCATTTGATAAGTATCATCAATTTTTGAATTATTTTAATAAATATCCTAAGGAAAATGAGCAAGATTTAGTATATTATCAGGTTAAAATGATCTGAAAGCTATTTTAAGTGCTACTAACATAAAACACATACTCCCATGTAGAATTCTTGAAAAGATAGCAGGTTAAGTTCTCTGTTCCAAAGTAAAAAATTTCAGAAGTCCCTCAACTAATGTTAAATGCAAAATAGTTTGTTATCCACTTCCTAATGAAAACATTGATTTGGGGAGGAATTCCAAAATGAGCCCAGGCTTGTTACAGAGAAAAAGAATAATGAATACATTATTAATGGTATGTAATAAAACACACACTGTGTGTGGCTCAGTCAAATCAACTAGTCCCACCCCTTTATTTGATAGATGAGGAGAATAAGACCTACTGATACTAAAGGTACAATGACATCAGGTGAGTGAACAGACACTAATCCGGTTGCTTTGTACCTCAGTCCAAAGGTTTTTGTTTCATGTTACCATGTGGCACCTTGTTTACCCAATATGAGGTGAAGGTGCTGGGATAGCTAAGCAGAGGGACTTTATTCAGGACGTGAAATCAGCATATAAGCAAAACTGAAAGTTCTAGACTTATTTTGTATTGGAACACAGATATTCACCCAATGAAGGGGAGAGATAAGTAGTAAAGAATGCTGATTATTCCAATTCCATTTATTAGTTATATCAGTGGCTGATTTAGTACATTTTGAATGATAAGGGCTCAAGGTCTTCTGAAACTGCTCAAATCATGTGTATTATTACCATGTATGTAAAACACTTCCTAATTATATGTCTATAAATATACTCATTCCCAGTCAGAGTGAGATGAAACTATTTGAAACATGAGGAAACTTTTTTTCTTTTGGTTTATTTTGGCTAGGGATCATCATCAACTTCAGATATCTAAGATGTCGATCTGTATCCTTGTATTGGTATTTTTAAGAGAAAATAAAATTTAGTGAACTACGTAAAATGGACCACTGTGGTAACACTTTCTACTTTAGCTAGAATCCGCATTAATTAGTGATACACTTTTTCACAAAAATATCTCTTGAGTACTTTCTCAGAAATAAACCCTCAAATATTTATTCTGTGTTATAATAGCCCTTTGCTGATTGAGAAGAATTACAGTTGATACTCATTTTCATGTCATACAGCATAGATTTATAGGCGTTTTAAAATAGTAATGCTATTTCAGTCAAATCTGAGACCAGAGAAACACTTTTCATAGTAAAACTAAAAATCTTGAACAATATTTTCCTATAGTTAATTCTTTGGCAAAATGATATTAATATTTTTATGTATTTTATTCTTCATAAAAAATATAGAATATTTATCCATCTGTATGGAACGTTTATATGCTATACTATGTGCTAAACAAAACAAGTGAAATAGATATGAGTTGCTTCTTCTGGAATCTAACAAACTCTAAGAAACTGTTACGACAGGACAGATAAAGACCGTCTTTTGCTGGAAAAATAACTTCATTGTGTCTTTGAAAAAAGCATAGATTTATAAGAATTTAGTTTATATTTGGATTTATTGATTATCAGGACCATGATAAATTCACATTGTGAGGAAACAGTACTTAAAATATAGGAACCAAATTTTCTAACCTCATGTCAATATAAGAATAAATGAAGAATTTTATACATTCTTAATAGCTTAGAATCATCAGAAATTTTCACATATAGAAGATATTTGTGCTATAGAAGTTTAATTATGAATATAATAGGAAAATTTTACAGATAAAATATCTCTCAAGAACATATCTTTTTATATTGCTCATTATATTGGACCATTGATTGTACTTCACATACTAAGTTTGTCTACTAATTGAAGGTATTATGAGCACTCCATCTATATAATACACTCATACTAGAGACAACTCATATAGCTACAATTTTTAAAGAACTGATCTGCGCATTATGACAGCAAAATTTCATTAATAAGAAAACATCCATTAGTTGACTACTGCAGTAAAAACTTTATAATATTGGTGTCATGAAGACTTTCCTTTTTCTATATGTTAACTGAGCTACATAGGCATGCCATAAATTGTGTTTTTCATGTTATAACTATTCTAGAGTCCATCCCTTTGTGGATCTGTTTCTCTTTGAGAACTAGAACAAATTAATTTGTAGTTTGTTTTCTTTTATTTCATTCCTATTCTATTTCTGATTGTGTGTGTGTGTGTTAATTAAAACAACAAAGCCAGCACTTTCAAAACACCATCTTCAATTTAAACTTTTGAGTGGTAGTTAGGAATTGTTGTTGGGCTGAATAGTCTTCAAAAGTTTCTGGTACATTTCTGACTTTACAAATCTGGGATAGGAATCCCTTTCCATGTGCATATACACTATCCTTTGAGCCTCTTCAAAACACGTTTGAGTGGGTTCTTGAATATTCCTGACGATAGTTTCTCTTGTTGAACTGTCAATGTTAATCTGAAAAGTGAAATTACATGTAGAGCATAAGTAAGTATAATTGAAGATAGAAACCATAATGGAAAATTTAATTTTTCCCCCCTCTCCTTTTTTTTTTTTTACTGGAAAAGGGTAATTTTGTCTGAAATTTCATAGATACCTAAAAAGACTTTTAAGAGACAAACTTTGCTTCTTAATAACTAAACATCCACCTGCATATCCCAGATTCAAAAACAAAACAAAACAGAAAACACAGAGCCCAAGACCAGGGAAATCTCAGAAACCATTGCTTACTTAGGCAGATGCAACTGGTTTGTTAGTGGAGTCTACAAACAAGGAAGTTTATGAGATGAAGGTCTCTTTTAAGGAAAAGGGAAGTTGGTGCTATTTTAAAGTTTATCTTTCTTAGTAGTCATGAATGTTGGTTTCACTGAATATGCCCTGAAATGGGAAGAGAGTGAAGAGAGGTGGAGAAATAAAGGAGAGAAGTGGTTATTTCAATAAAACAAGCATTTTCCAGATAAGAGTTTTGAGGAACAAGTCAATAACATAGGACTGTCCTGCATGATAGGAATCTCGTATGTCATGGTCTACCTTTATCCCCTTGACAAGAATTTTCATTCCTTATTCTCTATCCACCAGGGGTCCCAATGTGTCATGCACTCATGACTCTTTATTTTCTTTAGGCCACTGTAAATGATTGGCTGTAATATCAGTGTGAATGTTTGCTGGATTTGCTGTTTTGGAACTGAGGTGAGCAGTGAGTATGTTGCAAAGGCATAGACTTTCCTCAAACCACTGGGGTTGTCAATATGCCAATGTATGGTATCTGTAGTTCCTTCTAGCAAAGTCGATTCTTCTTACAAGGACTTCTTCTCCTTTTCCTTTTTTTTTTTTTTTAAAGAAACTTTCCCAGGAATTAAGATAATTTAATGAGAAGAGGTTCTGGAGCCAGACAGGCATAACTTTGAATCCTAACTCTCTCACTTATCTGCTATGTGACACTGAACAAGCTAATTAACTTCTCAGATTCTCAGGCTTCTTATCTGTAAAATAAGGTCAACAATACTGACTTTGTAGCATAGTGGGAGATACTGGATATGAAGTGCCTGGCACATGTCTGTGCTTGAGAGATACTAGCATCCTCCCCAGGACGTACTGATTTCCATTAGCTGTCACTGTCACGTAGTTACCTCTCTAGGGGACTGTGGCTGGATGTAAATCTTATAAAGCTTTTTTGCCCTAGAAATTCTGCTCCGCCGTGAGGCAATTTTCTTATAGGTTTCACATGCCATCCAGAATTTAATATTCTCGTCACTGTGCTCCATCTTTAAGTACGCTGCATAGACTACTGGACCATCTAAAAGTAATGGAGAAATCAGTTTATTTTCATGGGTCAAAATCATTAAAAAATGTGAACAATATTTAATGCAGGTTAAAACTAAAGTCTGAATTAAAGCTCCCAAATTATTCAACAAGTGTATATTATATAATGATACACACACACACACACACAAACACACACACACATACACACACACACCCCACATCACACTTAGATCTATACATCTGAAGCATGTTTTGACAATGCCAGTCAGTGGTGTGGTCATCCCTTCATTCCTTTCTTCTGACTCAAGAAAAATGGTCACTGATGTGGGTAGCTTTGGGGTAGGAGAAGTCACAGGGACTCAGAAACAGGACTTAAGTTACATCAGTGGACAGAGCTTTGGTCATGAAACTGACATGAAAAATCTAAGCCCTCCAGCCAAACTGGAGGGTCAGAACCAGGTTTAGAATCTCAACTGGCAGGTCAAGGTTGAAAGAAAAATATCCAAGTTCGGTAGAAGTAATAAATTGATCAGGTTGTACAGCCAGGGGTGTTTCTCAATATCCAATCAGAGCAGGAGAACATGGATGGAGGAAAAGTTCAACTTCATATTCATGCCTTATGGTTCAAACTAGAAACGAAGGACCAGGCAAAGAACGGAATTCAGATGGGGTGTTGGAAACTATCTCAAAATCGAGAATAGGACAGTGGGGATGTGCAGCACGACCATCAAATGACACTTGATGCCAGAGATGGTCATCCGTAGTTTTGGTCTTAAGCTGCATTTTTGGAGTGGGTAGATAAGGACATACATGTGAAAAGAGCTTTTCTGATTGAAGCACTATTTTGTAGAAGAGGGTTAGGCAAGCTCTCACAAAAACACATTAATGCGAATCTTTGGGAGGGCCAAATATTCTCAGTATTGAAGATGAGCACTCTCAGAACTTCTTTTGGTGACTGGAAAGTCTCTTGGCATATCTGAGAAATTGAATTGCTGAATGATGAAACAATGTAACTTTTAATTGATAGTAATAGAAGTGTGTGGGTAGGCACATTGAATATGTGACCAAGCATAGGATTTTGATTTACAGTATTTTATTCAGTATTATTAACTGCCATAAGAAATAATGGTAATCAGACAGAATAGCCATATAAAATCACATTTTCCTAGATCTTCACATCAGAGATTAGGCTGAGTTTTCTAGCACCAGAAAGCTGTAACTCCTTGGCTTCTACTGGCCCCGTCAGCAGTGATACAAAAATAAAGACAGCAATTAAGATATTTTTATTCAAGAAAAAAACTCAAAAAGAGGCAGATCCCCTCTAAAGAGGATTAGGGCTGGGGAAAACTGGCAATTTGCAAGAAATGTGCCATCATGGGAATACACAAAATTAGAGCATGTCTCATTAATATCATGTAAATCTAGCCGTCATGACATTGGGTGGGAAATGGTTTGAAAGGAACATCACTTGAGAGGACAGATGAGATGGAGATAGAGCATGTATAACAATGTAACATAGGAAATGATATGGATTAGATATTTCTGCCCAATGGGGAATATATTTTATCTTAGATTTCAAACAAGAAGTTTATTTTCACACCTAAGTAACTTTAAGATGTGCCTTGCCTTATCGCAGGCACAGAAAGCTGAGGCCAGAGACAATGCCTGTAGCAAGTGGAGCTCCTATTAGAGAAATAGCATGGAAAGGCAAACCAAAAAACAAAAGAAATCAAAACAGAAAGACATTTCTAGCTTAATAAGTAAAGCTGGAAGCCGATAATTTGCAGTGTGTGTTGCAATAAATGGAGTTCTATCTAAGAAAATAAAAAGCAATTTGATATACTTTGTACTTAGTAGAATTTTGACAGTGCTTCATGAGGAACAGAAAATAAGAGTCCTAAAAGAAAGAAATGAGCTATGGAACAGGGAAAAAAATGAGACACCAGATAAAATCTATAGATCCTAGAATGAGAGTCAGCTACCAGGCTACTTGGATGGGTTGAGTAGATGGGTGGGTGCAGGGGAAGGAGATGACGTGGAAACCAATATTAGATTCTATGTTATAGTATTCTGAATTTATGTTTATATTTATGTTTATCTTAATTGTATAGTAAAATCTTTAGAGATTCTCATTTCAGAACCTGCCTGCATCTGTATCAGCCTTCTCTAACTTCTCTCCTGATTGAGTGGAGGAAGGATCTTATGGGGCTGGCCAAATGGTTCAACAATTCTCAATATACCCAAGTCCTTTGCTCATGAAGACATACATGCATTGCTGTTGATATTTTATAAGATACTTGATATGGTAGATTGTAGTATTGATTTTAGTTACTTCCTGCCCTTCTTATAGGATTACACTTTCATGTCCCATTTATATCAGCCTTGCCCACTGGACTTGTTTTAGCCAATGAAATACATGCAAAGTACCATATACGGGTGCAAGCGAAGATTTTAAGCAGAAGGTTTAAGCAGGTAGTCTGCCCTTGTACTTCCAACCAGTCATGCGAAGGACACATTCTGGAAAAGAACTGCTCCTTTTGTCTGAAGGTCAGAATGAAGGTATGAAATAGAGCTGGAGCTGAACCTAGTCATTGCGTGACATGAACAAGAAATCAATCTTTCTTGTAAATTAGTGGAATTTGACTGTGGTGGGTTTTTAAAAAATTTTTATTGTTATGTTAATCACCATACATCATTAGTTTTTGATGTAGTGCTCCATGATTCATTGTTTGCGTATAACACCCAGTGCTCCATGCAGAGTGTGCCCTCTTTAATACCCATCACCAGGCTAACCCATCCTCCCACCCCCCTCCCCTCTAGAACCCTCAGTCTGTTTTTCAGAGTCCATCATCTCTCATGGTTCGTCTCCCCCTCCGATTTCCCCCCCTTCATTCTTCCCCTCCTGCTACCTTCTTCTTCTTCTTCTTTTTAAACATATATTATATTATTTGTTTCAGAGGTACAGATCTGTGAATTGTGCAAGAGTGTTGAATCACAGATCTGTACTTCTGAAACAAATAATACAATATATGAATATGGTGTTTTATTGCATCATAGCCTGACCTGCACCCGAAAGCCAACCTGGACCACTTGAACCTCTTTGATATTTCAGGGAAGATTCTGGTGCCCAGAATCAGTAGACTCACATGGCTGGTATGTTTTACAGAATTTTTATGTTAGTCAAGTAAGCAGCTGAAGACGCATTTGTATAAAAGTGTTCCAGGAATCTGGGTAATTATTAAAATTGGAACTGAATTGCTCTATGGAGACTTTCTACTGACTCAGACAACAAGTAAATTTAAAGGTGGGAAAGCCTTTTCCAAATCAGACAGTGTGGCTCAGAGTAGCCCATTCTGAAGTTGTAAACGATACTCCTTCCTGAGCATTACACTCCAGACACCGTGATTCGGCTTGAGCAGAGTAAATAAGGAGAAACAACAGAATTACTCATTAAATTGAGAAGATGGAAAAAATAGGTGCATGTTTTTTTCTTAAGAAGGAGAGTGATAGTGAGAATTTTTGCATCCATGTTCATCAGGGATATTGGCCTGTAATTCTCCTTTTTGATGGGGTCTTTGTCTGATTTTGGGATCAAGGTAATGCTGGCCTCATAAAATAAGTTTGGAAGTTTTCCTTCCATTTCTATTTTTTGGAACAGTTTCAGAAGAATAGGTATTAATTCTTCTTGAAATGTTTGGTAGAATTCCCCTGGGAAGCCATCTGGCCCTGGGCTCTTGTTTGTTGGGAGATTTTTGATGACTGCTTCAATTTCCTTAGTGGTTATAGGTCTGTTCAGGTTTTCTATTTCTTCCTGGTTCAGTTTTGGTAGTTGATACATCTCTAG
>NC_138374.1:120155809-120200961 GCF_054177405.1 Leptonychotes weddellii
GGAACAGTTTCAGAAGAATAGGTATTAATTCTTCTTGAAATGTTTGGTAGAATTCCCCTGGGAAGCCATCTGGCCCTGGGCTCTTGTTTGTTGGGAGATTTTTGATGACTGCTTCAATTTCCTTAGTGGTTATAGGTCTGTTCAGGTTTTCTATTTCTTCCTGGTTCAGTTTTGGTAGTTGATACATCTCTAGGAATGCCTCCATTTCTTCCAGATTATCTAATTTGCTGGCATATAGTTGCTCGTAATATGTTCTTATAATTGTTTGTATTTCTTTGATGTTGTTTGTGATCTCTCCTCTTTCAGTCATGATTTTATTTATTTGGGTCCTTTCTCTTTTCTTTTTGATAAGTCTGGCCAGAGGGCATGTATTGAATGGAGCACTGGGTGTTATATGCAAACAATGAATCATGGAACACTACATCAAAAACTAATGATGTAATCTATGGTGATTAACATAACATAATAAAATAAAATTTAAAAAAAGAAGGAGAGTGGTGCTTTTGGGACTCTCTAGCATGTCCTTTTCAAGCTAGTCACTGATATTAGTATTTCTATGGCACACAAGATGACACATGTCAGTATCTTGATGCAGAAGGCAAACGTGACATTCCTCTTGGCTGAGTCAGAACAGTGGCCCATCTGCTCCAGGATTGTTTTCTGCAAGGGGAAAAAGCTTACACCATAAATTAAATCCTAACGTTTTGCTATGTTGCAGTCTTTCATCAGAAATGTGCCTGAAACAATTTTAAATTTATTTTATTTTCAATCTGTACCACTTGGGATAATAAATTCCATAATTGTACTAGCCTTTACATGAAGTTTTAAAGTAAACCTGCTTTATTGACATTCTCTAGTTTGGCTCCTATGATATTAAACATTTATGATTTTTCTCTTAACTTCTTTTTGCTGTGTTATTATAAAAATAACAAAGTACTATGAGTTGTTTTTATTTTTTTATCTTTTTGAGTTGTTTTTAAATACAGAAAATTTCTAATAAAGATAATAATGATTGTTTACAATTTGATATATTTCCCTTTATTCTTTCAGTCCTTTGTTAATGTTTAACTTTCTATCTAAGTAGTATTCATTCATCTACACAAACACAGATACACATATATTTATATGTGGCATTATACTGTGAAAGCAATTTTGTGTCACTCTTTCAAACTTAATATGTAGAAACACTTTCTCCTTTTTATTTTTAAGGGTTACATAGTAGTCCATTCAAGGCTACCCTATATTATATTTAGCTACCTTGCTATCATTGAATATTTATATTATTTCCCATTTTTATGTTGTAAATTATCCTACACTAAATATTTGGTGTATAAATCTTTGCATCTGTAATTATTTTCTTAGAATTAATTTAAAGGAGTGGAATTCCTAGGTTGACAGATGTAGTGTTTTGGGGGACTCTTGATACTTGTAAAATTGCTTTCAGAAAGATCTCATTACTTTTCATTACTAACAGCTGTGTCAATGTGTCTGCTCACTCTATCCTTTCAATCTGATGGGGGTAAAACCAGTGACTTGTAATTGTTTAATTTGGGATGTTTAAAATATTAATGCCCAAACATTTTTTCTTTCTTACTGACCATATCTTTTCTTCCTGTGAATTTCAAATCATTTGACATTTTTTTTGCATTGTTAGTGTTTTCTGGATTTTTTCAGATCTCTTTATATATTAAAGACACAATCTGTTATATTTATTGCATTATCTTCTGTTCTCTTTTTACATATTATTTTTGTTTATGATTTTTGAGAAATATATGTAAACCATCTAATCTGAAAAAGCTTCAGTTCATCTATCTGACCTGCTTTCAATCTTTTTTGCACTTTTATCAGAGAAAAATCTCGAAAGCAAAAATCTGGCCACAACCCTTTATTTATAACCTTTCAACCTTTTTCCATTATTGCCCTCATAAAAAAAGCGAGACCTTGGCAGTGGCTACAAGGTCCATTAGGATAAGGTGCTCTCTACCTTTCTAGCCTCTTCCCTTGTCACTTCTGGAAATACTCTTTGTTTGTGTCTTGCTCCTGGCCAAGCCGTGTGCCACCCTCATGCTACTGTATATGCAGTTCCTTCTGTGAGGGGGGCTCTGTACTCTGATCTAAGACTCAGGTGAAGCATCTCAGTTTCTGGAAAAATTTCTAACACTCCCCTCCCCCAACCAAATAAGTGTTTCCTGTCTGTTGACAAATATCACCTAGTCCACCTTATTATAATTACAATTCCATCTCACCCTACATCACAGTCGGTTCTATCTATCGGTTTACTTTTGATTACTGTCCCACTCCCGGGCTCACACCTGGCGAATTAGGACCGCAGGCCCATCGTCATCCGCCCAGGACCCGCGCGCCGCCTGATACACAGCATGTACTGACTAGGCAAATGTCTGTCAATCCAGGCTTTTGGATTCCTCATGCTTCTACGTTTGGGAGTGATTCTCCGTAAGTCTTGAAAAGTGAAGAAGCAGGCCATAACTGTTTAGCATCCAGGAAGCACCAAAGACCAGCGGATTTTACCTGGCGTGCTGTTACTTTTTTTGTTTGTAACTCTTGTTACTCTGCAGTTTAAAGTTTCTCATGTGGCCAATAAGGCTCTATACTCCTGTCATGGTGAACTTCTTTGGTTATTTGAAGACACAAACCTCACTCCTATCTCAGGGCCTTTTGAACATGGCTTTCCTCTGCTTGGGCCACTCTGCTGGACGCTTCTCATCGTTCAGCTCTTAGCCCAAATTTTACCCCTTCTGACAGTTGTCCTCTAATCATCCAATTGAACTGCCCTCTTATACTTGCCTTTCTTTGCCATATCACCTGGTTTTATTTTCTTCAAAGTACTTATCACTTTCTGGAATTAATGTATTCATTAATTTATTTGCTTGTTTGTCTATCTCCTCCCTCTAGAGGGAGCACATGAGCTGAGCACAGTGACCTTGTGGGTCTCTTTCACCTTTGTCCAGTGCTGGGAAGGTTTACCAGACACATGGAAGGACTGAATGAATCATCCAAGGAAGTTAGTTTCAGTTTTACTAATTTCTTTCTATTTATATTAAACATGCTTTACTCAAATATAAGTGAGCGACCTCTACCTTCATCTTTTGAGATTTAGGGGGTATATATATATATATATAATCTTTTTTTCTGGCACCATTTTGTGTAATTTTAATTGAAATTAAAAATAAAACTGATTAGTCAAAATTTTGATTTGATTATTTTTCACTCAACCTTTCCAGTATGTAGAGCTGTAAAGTTTGTAAAACCTCAGGGGTTTTAGGTAATTGTTGGTCGCCTCGTCATTTCAAATTTACGTTTCTGTATCTTTTCTAGTTCTACTTGATTTAGCCATCAGAACTACAGATTTCTACTAGGTTTAGCTAGCAGAAATATTCATAGGATTTTCTTTCTATTTTTTGTCTTGGTGATGCCTAATATTTTGACGCTATTTTGAGGTGCATTGTCAAATTTTGGGTCAACATCATTTAAGGAAACATTTTTGGTAATTCTCAGGTATTTTTATGAGGAAATAACTAATAGCTCTGACAAATTTTTTTCTGATCCATTAAAAAACTTATTACTACTTTTATGTCCATTTGCAAATAATGTAACTCTCCTAAAGACTCGGGTGTTTGGAAACTTGGAGGACTTTCTATCATCTGCAGACTTGGAAATTTTGCAGTGTACTTTCTGCTTAATTCATTACGGAGATTTTTTAATGAGACCAATTTTTACACTAAATCCTGAGGAATCCTACACACTCTATCTCTTCCTTCAAAGAAGCATTTATCTCTACTGGACTTCTAAAATAGTTGACTATTTTTAAAGTACTGCCAGTCAGACCTCCTTATCATTTTACAACAATCTGAATCAAGTTCCAGCTCAAATTTGCCTCTTGTGAGAAGCTTTCCCAGGAGACCTGCCATCTCTCCCCATCTATTTCATCCCTTAGCACAGACCTAGTATGTATGTGCTACAGACATCATACTAGGTCTGTGCTAGGTGATCTGTTATTTCTAGTCTCCCTTCTTTACAGTTGTTCACAAACTGCTTATGGTGCACATAACTCTAATTTATCTTTTTTTTAAGATTTTATTTATTTATTTATTTATTTATTTATTTATTTATTTATTTATTATTGACAGAGAGATACACAGCGAGAGAGGGAATACAAGCAGAGGGAGTGGGAGAGGGAGAAGCAGGCTTCCTGCTGAGCAGGGAGCCTGATGTAGGGCTCGATCCCAGGACCCTGGGATCATGACCTGAGTGGAAGACAGATGCTTAACGACTGAGCCACCCAGGTGCCCCTTATTTATCTTTAATTGTGGATGCCTTCAGGAAAGTACTTCTGCTGTCCCTACGTCATACATAGTTGGAACTCACTAGACGCTACACGGCTCAGGGATCATACGTCACACTGTATGCTAAAAACTCAAAGCAGTTTGTTCTTAGCGATTGTTTGAGCAATCTCTTCAGCCCTCAGATTCTCATAGGGCACTTCATAAGTACACATTTTTCTTCAGTCACAAGCTACACTTTGGGGATATATTTTAAGTGCTACTCTTCCATAAGGCTGTCCTAACTGGACCTTGCAAGGAATTTTATGTCAAAGAAATGTGTATCTATGTTTTTCTTGCTGTATCTAGAGCTTCCTTCTGCTTATTGAATGTAACGATAGACTCTTCAAGGGAAAGGCAAAGCTTCATAAAACCATCTTTACTCTGGAAAGAAAAAACCAAACCAAACCAAACCCTGCCAGTCAGCCATTTATACAGCCTTTGGTGAAAATGTTGTTAAAGGCTATTATTTTTAAAAAGTGTGTGTTTGCCTTGCCTTTGAAATTCCATTCAGGATGTTACTAGAAGTAACTATCACCATTCTCCACTTTACCCCAATGTGCTATCAATACCCTGTTCTCTTTTGGGAGATTTTCAGTTTTTGGAAAAAATCTACCCTTTTCCCTGTGTTATTTCACGTGGTACATGGGCACGTGGAATTTTTTTTCAAGCACATTGCCTGGTACCTAAGTGCTTAAGATTTAGTGAATAGATATTGAGCACACATACTATTTTTTAAAAAAATTAACTTGTTTGTCAATAATGTATCATTAAATAACATCTAGACTACTAGCATTCTTAATTTCTAACTAAGATCTTAATTTTGACAGGGTCCTGTTCTTAAACTGATGATATTCTTGGATCCCCTCTTCCCAAGAGGAAGTTGAACTTAACTGTATTGTGATAACTAGTACTTAATGGCTGTTCAGCAAACCTCTCTTAAACCTATTCCTGTTCATCCACTGAGACCATGCTTAATACATTTCTTTCCTAAATGGGTTTCTGAACTACACGTTCTTAGAAACAGTCTTTTAATTTATGTAGAAAGAGGCATCTACGTATCTTAGCTAGAGAGTACATTTTACTACTGTCCTAGGTTAATGTAAACACACTTTATTCTCTGAAACATTAAATGTTTGGATTTTTGTTGTTGTTGTTGCTGTTGTTGTTTTCTCTTTCTGATTGAATGGTCCAGAAAATACATTGTTTTATCGCCTTTTAAATTATGTGATTATTAAATTTTTACATGATTTTCACAGTAACTCAATTTCTCGTAAGATTCTTATCCTGCTTTTGCTGGTTTTTATAAAGAGCAGTATGCTCCCTTCCTGTCTTCATCTTTTCTGTAAACTTTGCTTATTCTCATGACCCTAGATCTCTAAATAGCTAATTGTAGTTAGGCTCTCTCTTGAGATCATTACCAAACAATTAACTTTATTCACTTTATGAGATCTTCAGGGCTGGCACAGAAAGTTTTACATAATATGGCTTGATATTTTGATCTTTTCTTACTAATATTTGTCTTGTATTTATTCATTGAACATTTATTTTATGCCCATTGGATACAAAGCACATTTTTAGTCTCTGGGAGGGAGATGAAAGGTGAATGCGAGGTGATCTGTGTTCTCAGGGAATTTAGGATCTACTGAGAAAGTGTCTGTGGAAAAACCCAGTACACTAAATAACCGTACTTAGAAGGAGAATAAGTAAGGATACTAAGAGAAGAGAGAGGGCAAGTATTTCCAAGAGGTTGCAGGGAACATGTGGAAGTTGAATTTTACTAGCCGGGACGGGCAGATAACCGAGTAGACAGAGGGCTTGGCACGGAAGCCTGAAGCAATGGTCCCCTCCGCCGAAGTGTGTGTCATGTGAACGGGCGGAGCTGCGGCTAAGTCATAGAAAGTGCATTTGAGTTTGGGTATAGAGAGTCTTGAAGGCTAAGTTAGAGATTTTGAACTTTTTGGTAAGCAGCAAAGAAAAAGGAATGGTATTCCAGGAATGATATTCAGAGACATGCACTTTATTACGAATTAAAATAACTACCAATTACTGCGTGCCTAATCGGCATCAGCCATTAAGCTAGGCGTTTTATGGCTAACCTGAACAATAAATAATGCTGAAAAGATGGGTGATATTATTCCCATGTTACAGATGGAGAATATGAAACTTCAAGAGGGAGATTAACCTGCAATGTTGCAAAACATGGATTGCAGGTGGTTGGGACTGAAATTCAAATTATTTAGCAGGGGATCGATCAATATAGTTGACTGAACACATGCTTTTTTGTCCCTTCCTCTCATTCCAGTGTCCTAAAATTGACCAAAAAAATGTATTTTAAAAAATTCACAATCACGCTGGCAAACTGGATCACAAACTATGAGGAATACTTGAAAATTAAAAGGCAGGAGTGATTCACAAGAAAACCACGGCCTCAGATGCTTATTGGAAAGGGCTGTTGTGATAGGTGGAAGTTCAGGTAGTAACCCAAGTCTGGAGGTGTGGATCCCAATATTAAGGAAGGGCCATGAAGTAATTTCCACAATAGCTAATGAAGGTGTTCCTGTAGGAGGAGCCAGGGGTCCACACCTCTGGCTGTCACCCTCTGGGTCAGACAGTGATAGCTGTCTCCACACCAGGAGGGGCCCTTGGGTCAGAGAGAGCATGAAGTACCCTAGAAGCATGGCCACCCCCAGGAATAACAGGAAGTACTCTATCCAGAGTTACCACAGGCACTTCCCATCAATTAAACCATCAAATAGCATAGCTAACTCCCCGTCCATAGTCAATAGGTGTAAACATGAAATATTCACAGAGAGTCTAATAGGGAATCTCAAATAAAAAGAGGTCTGTAGGCAAAAATTAGCAAACATTTGATGGGAACAAACTCCATTTAAAAAAAATACCAAATTCAGCAAACAAGAGAATTTTCTTTGAGTACCTACTACATTTTTTTTCTATACCTGTCTTCTGGTATTTATCAACTTCCCAATTTTCTACTCAAACACAATTGACTGTTCCTATGAACGCACACACTTCTTTGTATTTCTTGCATTGAGCCTATGACTCTATCTCCCTAATATCCATTTTTGTTAATTTTCATTTATGCCATTTTCATTTATATATACATTTATAAATATTTATTCAGATATAAATATTCATTTATATCTGAATGTTGATACTTATGTACAATTATATGCAGACTTATATAAAGTCCCACATAAGTCAGACACTGATAAAGTTGAAAACTAACTCTGAGGAGTTTCAGAACATTAAGACTCAAATTTATTCTTACTTTTGAAAGCACTAAGAGCAGCAAATTGTTGACTTTTCTAAAATTCTAACTTTAGAAGGCCATGGTAAGGCAGTATATTTTAGTACGTGTTACGACTTAAGCATATTTTCCAAGGGATTTTACACATATACTTGTGAAAATTAAATATTTCCAGTGATTAATCTTGTTTTAATTAACACCAAAGAAAATAATAGTGGTTGACACGACAAACTATTTTCAGGTTTTCTTTTTTTAACTGGGGGCAGTTGCCATTTAGAAGGCTATGAGAAGAGCAGGGTACATTCATCATCTGGCGCCACCTTTTTCTGTTAGGAGTGAAACTGACTAGTTAGTCAAACATGAAATATCTGTAATACTCACATTTTGTAGCCATCAGCTTTTCCAAAGACTGGCCCCATTGTAATACTTCCTCCAAAGTAATGCTTTGAAAAGAAACAAAAGGTGCTCATTGCACCAAAGTATTCTCAAGGTTTTGCTGAACTACATAGAAATATATGATCTTGGGGCACCTGGGTGGCTCAGTTGGTTAAGCGTCTGCTGTTGGCTCTGGTCATGATCTCAGGGTCCTGGGATCGAGTCCCGAATCAGGCTCCCTGCTCAGTAGGGAGTCTGCTTCTCCCTCTCCCTCTGCCCCTTCTGCTCATGCTCTCTCTCTCTCTGTCTCAAATGAATAAATAAAATCTTAAAAAAAAGGAAATATATGATCTTGAAAATAACGCCAAAATATACTTGTACTCCATTTGTGTGTGGTTTTGTGGAAATTTATCTTTCTGTGATCTTCTAAATTTATCTTTCTGTGATCTTCTACTTTCTAAATTGTTAAAATAAAAAAAAATTGTGAAAGTGTAAACTTGAAAATATGATAAATAAATTTTTACAAGATAAAGATCCATAGTCCTGTAATTTCCCCATTCCCAAATTACTACTATTAATATTTTGATTTACTTTTCAGTGTTTTTTAATTTATGTGTTTGTGTGATTTTAACTAAGAAGTAGCCATACTCTGAATGTGTTTGTGTGCATGCATACTTTGTGCGTGTATACATATATATGTATATATTCACTTTTTAAAAAAAGATTTTATTTATTTATTTGACAGAGAGAGAGACAGCAAGAGAGGGAATACAAGCAGGGAGAGTGGGAGAGGGAGAAGCAGGCTTCCTGAGCAGGAAGCCTGATGCGGGGCTCGATCCCAGGACCTTGAGATCATGACCTGAGCCAAAGGCAGACGCTTAACGACTGAGCCACCCAGGCACTCCATATATATATTCACTTTTAATAAGATTTTTATTATTTTATTTTTATTATTTTATTATTTTATTTTTATATGTCATCACAATTGTCTTAAAATCCATTTATAGTGTTATGACTTATAATTATAAAATTATAATCTTTGATAGTCACTGTGGAGTGTTCTACAAGGGGACATTCTTTCTTTTTTTTTTTCTTCAAGATTTATTTATTTATTTATATATTTGAGAGAGAGAAGAGAACTCGGATTGGGGAGGGGCAGAGGGAGAGAATCCTCAAGCAGTTTCCTGTCAAGCACAGGGCACGACGTGGGGTTCGATCTCATGACCCTAAGATCATGACCTGGGCTGAAATGAAGAGTTGGCCGCTTAATCAACCGAGCCACCCAGGCATCCCTCTAAGGGGGCATTCTATAGTTTACATAATTGTTCTCAATGAGCATCTTATTATTTCTCATTTTTTAACACAGAGACTTGTGATTAAGGCTTGCTATGTTCACATAGGGTAATTGCTTATGGGCAGGATTAGTAGAAGTGGAATTAAAGTGGGTCAAGAAATGCAAATTTTTAAGGTTCTTGGTATAAACTCCAAACTGCATTTGGGTTTGCATCATGCGCGGCTGATACTGGTAGTGTGTTTGCCCATTTAACTATTCACACCTTAGAGTTTATCCACAAAGCCTGTTTGCATGCCTTCATATAATCAAGTTAGTAACCCTGTATCTATTATATGCAGATATTTTCTCTATTATTTGCTATGATTTTCTTTACATGCCGAGGGCTTGAATTTTTATTACAGTGAATGATATGTGAATAAACGTATAAAAGCCATTTACCATTTCAAAAATATCTGTGAAAGATACTGGGTTTGAGGCTTCATTTCTGTTCATCTTTCACGGCTTTGCGAGGTGAATTGGCAAGTGACTATGGATTCTTACATGTAAACCATTTTATTTTCTCTCCTTTAGAATACTCAGTGTGTTCATTGGCATCCAGTTTATGATTATTTCAGTTTACGATTGGTTCACTTTTCATTCTCCTTTTTCAGTGACGTCAAATAATCAGCTAGCTACAGATACAAAGAAGCCCTGTCCAGTGGCTACACCTGGCGTAGGTAGCTCCGTAATTGGTGTTGAGGGAACAGCCATCAGCATTAGGAGGCACTTAACACAATGAAGGAAGATGAGTCAAAGAGGTTAAAAAATGATCTAGAACATGGAAAAATATCAGGAGTCTTAACAAGCTCAAATATCTTTTGTTTTCTATAAATTCGGATGGCCCTTGCCAGTTTTAGGTGCACTATGCGCATCAGTACTGAGGCTTAACAGTATACTGCCGTTAAGATTGCTTTCAATAAACATTTCCATGAAATGCTATCTGACTCACTGTTCTTTTCTCTTATTAGAACTTTAAAAACAGTAACCTAAAGTAACCTTTTCCATCCAGTGAAACGGTAAGTGCTAGGCAAGATATGTGGCATGCCTCTCTGTTCTATGCGTTCCCATTATATAGGAAAAAATAAAATCTACAACATGAGCGAAGATGCCATCATTGTCTTGGCTTAGCTTAAAATAAAGTGTTGGTACTTTGTTGGCGAGAGAATTCTTCTTTCTCTAAGATTCATGAGATTTATGGAGATAGATAATGATCAGAGTGATTATGGTCGGGGTTAAAGTTGTGAAATGAAATTTGGTTTTGGCTTAACCCCATTTTGCTTGTAATTTTTTCTGAGTATCTCAAGTTTCATGCCGTCCCATGGCTATTCAGGTGGGAGTAATTCTAAATATCCCTGTCCCCTCATCCACCTGGATTTCCTAATAAAAGCAGCGGATACAAAACAAGGGAGCATTCTGAGACCTCATGTCATTGTGGAAACAGGAATGAAGAGTGCTTGGAGTCTGACAGTCTTGAGTTCTAATTCCAGTGCTGCATTTAATAGCTTTTGGTTTTGCCTAAAATCTTTGAGCCCCAGTTTTATTATCTATAAAATGGGGTTAATACCTATCTCTCAATGTTATCTTGAAAATTAGAGAAGGTCATGAATGGAAAGCATCTATCAAACGATTGTTATCTATCAGCTTGCCATGACTGTGAATTCTCTCTTTCCTTGGCCTCCCCCTTCCCTGATGGTGGGTCTATAAGGCAAGTAGAAAGAAATATAAGCCCTGGTGGTGAGACTCCATGGGAGTCATCAGCAGAAGAGATGGAAGCTATTCCCAAATTAGCCTATTTCATCTCCCTCCCTACACATGCCCGTTCAGCACAGCAGCTTCACCTGGTTGTTTAAAATGCTGAACTTTGGCTCTTCTTGTCTCTTCCACCTACCACTGCAGCCTCCTCCCCACCTCACACAAATGCTTGTAAGTATTTTTGGACCTTTCGGTACTACAGGGCAGGAGCATGCATGCCAGGAGCTCTGACCATAGCAAGGGAGGTGTGGCCGGGACTGAGCACTCCACATGGACTTGGTTAGGCACTCTGGTTAAACTAACACACAGCGATCCTCAGTGTGGGAATCCTTGAGGTGGACAATCCAATCAAATGATTTGTTACCCTTCTCCAGCATTATGCATTCCATTTTAGCAGTCACTGTTCCCATCCAAATGGCTACATGTTTAGTTTGGCAAAATATCCAAGAGACTCGGAAAATTGGTAAGCATCTGGTTACCCCACCAGTCTCCCTTCTTCCAGCTAGACATGAGGTTTCTGGCACTTTGTAGGTGGAGGGTTAGAATCATGAAAATATTTTGGATAAAGAATCTCATTTTAACATAAACAATATAAAACTTTAAAAAAATCTAAAAGTAGTCCCGGGATCGAGTCCCGCATCGGGCTTCCTGCTCGGCAGGGAGTCTGCTTCTCCCTCTGACCCTCCTCCCTCTCATGCTCTCTGTCTCTCATTCTCTCTCTCAAATAAATAAATAAAAATCTAAAAAAAAAAAAACTAAAAGTATTTATCCATAATAGATGCTGTATAAACATTAAACTTGCTTAATTCTCAAGTGTAAACCATAAATAATGAAAATGAAACCTTAGCGTAATACATGATTGCTCTTCTGGTGGAATTGCTCATGTGTAAATGCAAATTTGCTCTCTGAACAAAATATATTAAATTAGCCGTTGAATAAATGTATACCTATTTATCATGTGATAAATATGCATTAGAATGACCATGTAATTTAAATGGTACTTACTTTGAAGGAAGTCTCTTAGATTCATCTCTGCACATCTTGCAAATCCAACACTTCCGTCTGCTCATTTTTCTAAGGCAATACAGAATATACTTAGTATAATTTAGTCATTTAAAATAATTATATGCTACAGTCAGTGTCTCAGGAACACACAAAATTATAAATCATGAAAAAATAAGCACGAGTTTTTGAAATTAATGGGATACAATCACTGGTGGGGGTGGGGAGGAGAGAGGAGAATAAAATAACTCATCTCATAAATATTTTTTAGAAATATAGGTACTTAGAGTTGTGACTTTAGAACCCATCTCGGCCATTTACTCATCCTAATGGTGATTAAAACAATACAGCTTACTGAGAAAGATCTTCCCATTTAGGGCCCACCGACAATGAATTCAACTCCCAAGTCTTCCCTTTCTTGGGTAATTCTTAGTTTTAGAAAGACCTCTCAATATATTGAACAAGAATTTGCTTCTTTGTAACTAGCCAAAATAGTGTAAATAGCTAAATAAAAAATAAGATTCCTTGAGGGTAAATTCTGAGAAGGGGATTGCTTACCTGGTTTTTTCCACTCTTGGCAGTATAACATTGGCTTTAAAATTCAGGTACAGTTTACTCAGCCCAGGCTTTATATAACAGTGTATGTCACAGAGGGTTTTAAACTCAGGACATTGAGAAAACAACTCAAAAATTTAAGAATAATTAAATCCACAATTTATAATGAGAGCTGGAAATGTTTTGCTAAACATATATGCACACTTACACACAATGAATTATTAAGGATAACGGTGAGTTTTTATATCAGTCTTCAGTGATTCATTCGAAACATCTGTTGAACACTAATTATGTGCCAAGTTCTGGCTGCCAGTGATCTATGTAGATCCTGTCTTTTCCTCTTCCTATCCTCACTAGCAAGCAGTTAAAGTCCATGTGATGGGGACTTTGAGACAGGAGGTCCAGTGGGCCGTGAGTACACACAGGAGGAGAACCTACCCAGACTCGGGGGTGGTTAGACACGGCATCCCAGTATAGTAATAGTAGAGCTGGAACCCACAGGACGTGCAGGAATGTGCTGAGTGAAAGGGACAGGACAGCTTGGGCAATGGGTCATGTCCTAATTGAGGAAATGAAAGGAATGTGGTCATCTCATGAATCTAGATTATGGCAAGGAGGGAGCTGAGAGCACAGGCTAGAGAGTTAAGATTGGACCAATAATCATGTTCAGAAATGCTCGTTGCAGCAAGAAAGCAATGAGAGACGAAGTTGGAAGACATGCAGAAGCCGAGCATGTTAGGTCATACACATCATGAATTTCATAGTAAGGAGTTGGAAAATCATTGAGGGTTTTAAAATATGGACTAGACATGCTAATATTTGAGATGGGTTTTGTGAGCAGAATTGATTGTAAAGCAAGGGTGGAATCCGGAAGACCTGTTAGGAGATTGCCTGCAGGAGTGCAGGTGAGGGTGTTGTGGGCTTAGATTAGGAAGGTGGCAGGAGAGATGGAGGGAAGAGGGCAGATTTTAGATGTGGTGGAGAACTTGATGTACTGGATGTGGAAGGTGCGAGAAAGAAAGGAAACAAGTTCGGATGAAAGATTTGACCTCAAGATAAAGGTGGCAGTTTTTACAAAGCACATAAGAGAAACCAAAAGAAAAGATAAGATGGCCCAGGAAGAGAGTATGAACTGAGAAAAGCAGATGGCCCAAGACACATGACTCAGAGACACACTGAGAAAGTGAAGCCTGCAGGAAGACAATCAGAGTAATACGGTATCATAGAAACCAAGGGACGAGTTATCAAAAAGCAAAGACTAGTCAACTGAGTGTAAGAGCTGGGAAGAGATGAAGGGAACAAAGGAGGGGGGCACCTGAGTGGCTCAGTTGGTTAAGCATCCTACTGTTGATTTTCACTCAGGTCATGATCTCAGGGTCATGAGATCGAACCCTGCCATGCTGGGCATGAAGCCTGCTTCAGATTCTCTCTCTCTCCCTCTCTCTTTGCCCCTCCCCACACCCTTATGCCCTCTCCATGCACATGTGCACACTCTCTCAAAAAAAAAAAAAAAAAGAGAGAGAGAGAGAGAGAGAACAAAGGACTGAAAAAATCCATCAGATTTGCTAACAAGAAGGTTATCAACAACCTTGGTGAGAGGGGTTTTGGCGAAACAGGGAGGGCAGAAGCAAGAGGGAAGAAAACAAGAGGAAATGGAGACTGGAACAAATGTGGGGCTACTTGCACTTTCTTTCTCTCCTTTTCCCTCCTTTCATTCCTGCCTTCTTCCCTCCCTCTCTCCCTCTTCCTTCTTTCCCTTCTGATAAAAGCCATGGACCAAACAGTATAACAGAGACAGAGAGGCAGGACTCTGCTGTCTGGCCGTTCGGGCCTGCACATCTCTAAGAGTCTGGTTCAGAAAGTCTATGGTGTGAGTAACCTGCCCTGAAATTGGCAACTGGTGTCCATGGAAAGAAGTTGCAGATATAGGAGAGAGGAGGAAAATCAATAGATTTTCAGGTTTCTGAAAAAAAAATGTTTTTTTAAAAGGAACTAGAATTCGGATTGTGGCAGATAGAACATTGGAGAAGTGGAAATAGAGGAAGAAATTGCTGTTTTCTTGTAATTGGAATGGGTGTAGATCTAAGTATATTTGCAGATTTGGGGATAAGAATTTATGGGTGTTGTGGCCTGATGGACTTCATTTTCTATATGGGTCTCTGCCGTAAGGAGGAGCAAGGGACAAGGTAGCTAAGTTTATCTACAGGAAAAAAACAAAGTTAGGACTCTTGTGATTGCAAATATAGATTCAAAGAATTTAAGCAAAAGAGAGAGTTATTATAAGGATAATTGTGTGCAGTTAGATTCTGGATGGCCTTGAACATTGGGCTCTATTCTGTTGTAGTCATAATTCACTGAGGTCTTTAAATAATAGTGTGGTGTAAATAAGATGTTTTGTTAGAAAGATAAATCTGACCAAAGATGATTAACACTGAAATAATTGAGGCTAAGAAATCTCTTACAGTGACTGGCTGTTCATAACTAATCCTGTGCATAACTGGATCCTGAATTAAATTTTAAGATTCTTGGGCGCCTGGGTGGCTCAGTTGGTTAAGCGACTGCCTTCGGCTCAGGTCATGATCCTGGAGTCCCTGGATCGAGTCCCGCATTGCGCTCCCTGCTCGGCAGGGAGCCTGCTTCTCCCTCTGACCCTCCCCCCTCTCATGTGCTCTCTCTCTCTCTCTCATTCTCTCTGTCTCAAATAAATAAATAAAATCTTAAAAAAAATAAATTTTAAGATTCTTTACCTCTGTAATCACCTCTAAGGTGCAGATTACCCAATGGCCCCCTGCTTTTCTTCTAAGTAGGAGGCTGGTTAGGAAGTTCTTTCTTTCACGTGTCAATATAACTAGTCATCCCTGTCTTCCCCTGGGCCTTGACTTCTCCCCTCCATACTATATTTAACTATTTTATTATCAAATATATTTTAACTATATTTGATATTTTTTATATGTCATTGTCTGCTCACTTGATGTATTAGAGCTATGTGCACACGTTAGTGATTTCTGTAACTAAAATTCATGTCTATTTACTAGTTACCATATATTTTTAAGAACTTTGTTGGACTTGTTTGGCAAAGGTAGAACAGGCTTAGTATGTAACACCCACAGTGTCAGAAGCATGACAAAGGTAATTTCCAAATGCACTAGAGTTTAGGGGGTTCCCACAGCTCTTGGCAGGTGATCAAGTATATTAAAATAATTCTAGGCTCTGAAGCCAAACAAACACGGGCGTGAGTTCAGGGTCTTATTAGCTGTGTAACCTTGGGCTCCTCGATTCTCAATTTCTTTGTTTCTAAAATGGAGTTGTAAATATTAGAAAAATGCTTGTATGCAAAAACTTTCTGTTCCAGTTAATCTGATCTTCCTTCAGCTTCTTGCACTCTGTCACTCAGGAAAATATTTCCTACACTCTCTTGTATGTACAGGAAACACACATTCTGCCAGCCTGCATTCCTTCCTCTTTTTAAATTTCAACTCAGATCTCATAAATCTTCCAATTAACCTTATCCATTCTTCAGTGTGTTAGCACACTCCCTTGCAAATCTTACTTTTCTTTTGTACTCTGTTCCTATATTTCTGTTGTTCACACATTATATTAGTAGCTGGGGTTCCAGCTTTAGAAGTAGCTGGGTCTCCCATAGCAGGTCAGACACTTTCGTGTACGTGTGTCATATTGAAGGGACAAGGCTGCCAGGAAGGATTTGTTTGGCCAGAAGAGCTCCGAGAGGATAGCCTAGCCAGAACTACCCCTTACAATGATGCAGGTTGTCTCCTTTACGGACACACCTGGTCTGGAGGAGAACAGAGGCTTAGATCCACCCACAGTCCCCTTGTCAAGCTATGGGCCTCCAAGTGGGGCATCATCCATATGATGGAAAGGCCATCTTTTAAAATTCCAGCAAATGTTCTGTATAAACCAGTAGTATCCCTGTGTTCAGCTACATGACTGATTTAGAGAGAGGTTCTCTGGCCCAAGTGGCTCATTAGTTGGGTGACATTGGAAAAGAGGGTAATATAAATATAAATGTATGAAAATAATGTTATTTATATTTCTGACTTCTATAACCCTAATAGACTATAAATTCTCTGAAGTGATATGTTCAAATGCTATTCGATAATCATGTGTAAGTAGTTGTTTATATATTGTCTAGTATTCTAAGTCAAACATGCACAAATTGATTAAGTTGTAGAATACCAATAGATTATAATGACATAAGAGCATCCACAATGAAATAAAGTATTTAGTGACAGAATTATGTAAAAGTAAAAGACGTATTATGCATAAAATAGATCACAAAGCAGTCTTGTTTTACAAAGTTCTTTGGTTTTCTAGTCCATTAAGCAATGGAATTTTTCGGGGTACTGTCCCAGTGCTGGAGTTCTGTCCCATGTCCCTGCGCACCCACTGGAGCTCTATTGTCCGTCTTCTAAGCTTTAAGAAACCAAATGTCCACCGCACCTCGCTCTTCTGATTACTCCTGGATTCACTATCACTCTATACCACTCCTTTGCTAAAATACCACAGAACACTCTCCATGTTTTCATAATCCCTTCTACATTGAAAGCAAGAGATAAATTCATAAATATTTAACTCAGCTTCTGATAATAGAACAGACTGGCCCCTTGAGCTTATTACTTCTTCTAGCCAAAACACTGCTTAAAATTATAGTTAAGGCTTAAACATGAAGAAAAAAAGGAGATTAAACAAGAAGACAAAAATCAACAAAATCTTTTAAACTAATTTTGGAAGATGGAAAGTAGATTAAGGAATAGAAATTAAAATTCTCATACCTCTAAAATGAGAAGAGAAAAGATAGTCTTTGGAATTTTATCTGGCAAAATGAAGAAAATAAAATTCAGTCTGAGGACAAAGAATTTCCAAAAATAACTAGTGGTTTAAAAAGAAATATCTGCAATCTTGCATTCAACGGTATATATCATTAAGTAATAGATCTGCATCTAAATACCAAGATTTAGAGTGGCGGAGTGAAATCTTTTCACATTTATAATTGTGAACTTTTAAGAAATACTTTTGGTAATTCCAAAAAAAGTAAACTAATAAATTTACTTGGAATTAGAGCATACATGGTCATTTACTGGTAAAAATAAAAATTAGCCTAAAATATTCCATAGAATTCAAATTCTATTTTGGCAAAAAGAGAGTTCTCTGACCTAGATAGATATGACCTAGATGGATATGATACAGAATTGATTTAAATTGGAGAAACTCACCAAGTTTCAATAACAATCATTTTTTTCTCATGTTAGTGGTATGATTATGGAAAAATTCCATTGACCTAAAAAGAAAATAATAACAAAACCAAAATGATTATTGTGTACTTCCCAGGGGATGCATATTTGGCAAAATATTTCTATAAATACCTTGTCTTACATTTTAAGTACATAATTTTTCCACTTTGTAAGTGCTAAATTATGGTTAACCTTATTTTTGATTTAACTCCTTATCTAGAATTTTATTAGTTTCATAGATTGATATTGTAAAAATTCCTATACTTTTTATTTGTATTTTCCGTTGATTTTTCTTTAAATGTTTTTTGTTTACCTTATGTTAACATTATGCATTAATTTGCCTGTCTTTTAAATTTTTCCATATCCTTTTGGTAAAACTAGTGTGCATTTTTACACTTTAAGAGTAGAGTATTTGAAACAGTTAGGTCTCCAAAATGATTTTGCCTCCAATGTTTTCTCTTGATTACTTTAAAGAGAGCATACATTTCATCTATACAATCTAATTCTTAGAGTGGTTATAAATACTTTAGTGATGAATTGAGTTTGATATATGTTGTGCCAGAATAGATCCAAGTTTTCTCTAGCATTTAAGTGAAATCTTTCTCAAAGTAATATGAAAATAAATGAATTTTCTTAAATTTTACCTTCCCACATATTTAAATGTTTTTATTATCCTGACAGTTGATAAATTCATTCCATTCAATATGATATCTGCATTTAAATGTGTTTCTTATGACATAGAATGTCACATAAAATTTAGAAAAACCTAGAGCAATTTACATTTTAGTGAGGTTTTGTTTGCCATAGCACGTAAAATTCTTGCCTTTTAAAAAGCAAGTAATTTGTGTGTAGTTGTGCTTAGGCATAACATTAAGGAATGAAGAAATTCCATAAAATCAAAATTGACTATGCTTCATGTAAATCTTGCAACAATTCATACCTGGAATCAGTACAGCTAATCAAATGATGTAGCTAATTATTTGATAATGCATGATTTTTGAAGCAAACAATTCTGAGATATGATTTTATAATAAACCGTTATCTAAACATATACATCCATGTTCACACACACACACACAAAACCATATAAAATGAAATACCATACTCTAAATCTGAAATATTTCCTTTACTGAACAATTTAGAAACTTCATTTATACATGTATGACTCTAAGTATTTTTTAAGTATAGAAAGCCTAGGCCAGGCAAACCTGTGTTTAGTAGTTTGTATTCCTTAGAAGAAATCTAGTATTTCTAGCAGTCCTGTTGTTAATGTAAACATCCACTCATCATTGATATCAAACCAACAATGTATTCATCAACTATTTTATGGAATCTCATACTTACAAATATGTCCTGTAGAACGGTCCACCATGCTAAATTTTATTTTCTAGCTGTATGATCCTTTTGAAATCAGGTTCTGAAACACCATGAGACACCCAGCATTTTATTTTTCCTGGCATAAAATAACTTTACTCTCTCTATAATTACCTTTGATGGCACTCTGCCCTCTCTATGAATGTTCTGTTTTTACACATGTATCTATGCAAAGAGAGGTTTTGTTGAATATGGAAAATAGTGCTGTAGGACTCTAATGCATTGCTAATAAAGAGGTTTTATCTAACATTATCAGCCCATCTGAAGTGATCAGATGATTGGAAGCAGTAGTTCTATGAAATTTTCAATGTAATATTCAAAATTTTTTCCAAAATGATCAATTTTTCTGGTTTTAGAAAAATTTTTCTAGTTTAGCTTAAAGTAAAATCTGCCTTTTAAAAAAACAGAGAATTGAGTATCAGTAAGTAAGCTAAGCCTGCAAGTACTTGTTATTAAATTATTGAGAACGATTAAAATCAATCTGTTTAGAATAGTCAAATTACTAAGGTCTTATAATAACTGAAGGGTCTAAAAAGGACTCTTTTCTAGTTAAACCTTTCTAGTTCCTTCAGCTGGTCCTCATAGGGTGCTTTCTGGACTCACCATTATTCTTCGGTTAATATACCTATTAAAATCTGAACTGAACACAGAGCTCCAGATGAAGATTAATGAACGCAGAGTATGGTGAGATTGTTAATACCCTTGTCTTATGTCTATTCTAACTGTGTGTGTGAGAGAGAGAGAGAGAAAGAGAGAGACAGAGAGAGAGAGAGAGAAAGAAACAGAATGGTGGGGGTTGAGGAATGCTAAAATAAAACAGCAGGAAAGAGATCAGAATGTGGTTGGTGGAGGATTTCTGAAAGTATTTAGGAGCCTAATAAAGTCGAAGATTATTTTTACTTGTATTTCATGATTTTGAGGTCCAAACCACTAGAAACTGAATCTATCAAATCTAGAGGCTAAGTTCGGGACTAGAAAAGGCAGACAAACTTTAGAAAGTCAGAAGCTAAGTAGATGTGGCAATGATGAAGGAAGTAAAGGGTGAGGTTTGGATTAATTGTGAAGGATCCAGGTTGGTTGTTTGCTGGTAGCATTCATTTTCACTGGTTTCTAGTTCTCCAATTCCCTCCCTACCTCGGGACATTTGGGAGTCTTTCTGGGCGTTGCACTTGAGATTCAGGGATGTTTCCTATTTCTCTTGGTTTGGGTGCAAGGAGCTGGTGGGAAGATTCTGAAAGTAACACCCTGTAAGAGCACCAGTGGAAAGCTTGCTGAACAGAATAAAGCATGAGCATCTTCTTGCAGAGTGAAAATTGGGTATCAACAGGGGTGACTGAGTAGCAAAAAGGCCATGGAGTGAAGAGAGTAACAGAATGGCTAGGTAAAAGGCAGTCCAAGAAAAATTCCAGAACAAGATGCTTGTGGCAGATATCTAAGCATTTTTAGTTTCTCTGGAAAAAGGTAGGCAAGGAATTAATGGGGTCAGAGCAATGTAATCCTCAGTACGTAGGTGGGCCTGACAGATTCAGGGATGTCAGGTAAGAGCAGGTAGCAGCATCATTGAGCTTTCACCGGTGCAACGTGGGAAAGCCCTTTCCTTTAAAAGGTGGTCTTTGATTAACTGTGATCAATTTACTCCTGTGTGCTTTTACTCTATTTCTATTTCAGCCCAACTAAGACCGAAGTAACACAAGTTCAAATGTGCATAGTTAAAGAATATTTACTATTTTTGTCTGGTTAAAATTCAAAATGAACTTTTTTTTTTTTTAGGCAATCTTCTTTTTTTAATTATGTCCAATTAACCAACATATAATACATAATTAGTTTTTTATTTTATTTATTTATTTGAGAGAGAGAGAAGGAAGGAGCAGAGGGAGAGGGAGAAGCAGACTCCCCGCTGAGCAGGGAGCCCAATGAGGGGCTCGATCCCAGGACCCCGGGATCATCACCTGAGCCAAAGGCAGATGCTTAACCCACTGAGCCACCCAGGTGCCCTTCAAAATGAACTTCTTTGCACGAATAGAAGAACGAAATGTTACAAATTGGTTATTGTCGGTGGTGGTGGTTTAAGAAATAATCTATTTACAGTGCATCATATTAGGTTATATAGTTGTTGCCATTTGTTCACAGTATCCTATGAACTTTTTAATATATTCTATATATTTTAATATATAGTACTTAAAATATATAATTAATGTATACCACTTTAATGTCATAATAAAATATTTATATAATATATAATACTTCTAAGTATATTCTAGAAGCAAAATAAATCACTGGTGAATTCACTCATAGACACTGGTGAGTTCTTCAGTGAAATGTATCCAATAGGCAGCAGTTTGTACCAATGTTTTCATTCCCACATAGGAGAGATTTTCTGATGTGTCCAGAAATACAATCACTTGCATTGAGACCAATAGTTATTACATTAACTGTGGAATTGCTACTGCATTAACTGCTATGGAGAGTTTTCTATTTAGATGGAAGCACAAACTTTATAGTTTTGTTTTCTACCCACTTGCAGAAGTGTATTTCTTTTTCAAACCAGATTTTATCATGATATTCAGCAACTATTTCTGGTTATGTACATCTGATACTTAAGTGAACCAATTTAGAATATATTTTTGTATACTTTAAATAAACTGAAAATTAGTCAGATAACAAATTATGAAAACATTTACTATGGTACTTAAGACTTAAGTACTGTATGAAAATGCTAGTTCCTGCTTACTAATTTAAGAAGAGAAAACACAAAGAAAGATATCCTGGAACAATCTGTTGAAGACCATATGCGATGTGAATATGTCAGATACTGCCTCCTCAGTCTTTAACAGAAGGTTTTTTTTAAAAAGGAATTATTTTAGCTCTACATTCCTTAAAGAATTTTTTAAAAATATTTTATTTAAGTTTTTATTTACAATGATATAGAGTCTTTAGTAAAAACTTAAGAAACATTTGAGTTCTGTAGAGTACCTTGCTCTAAGAAACCACTCAACGTACTAGTTTTGTGGGTTTTTTTTCTTTTTCTTTTTTAACCAGACTCTTCATTTTATCACCAAGTAAGAGATATCACCCTTCTCCTGGAGTGAGCAGATATGCACGATCTGTCTCTTGTGAGGGCCCAGTTGCCTTTCCCGGATCCTGAGACATGCATCTCTGGGGATTTTCCCATGCCCCACCCCGACTGTTTGTGTCAGGATGATGGAAGTCTGCTTCTGCTTTTCCTGAACTCTGGATTTGCCACCCCCTTAGCCTTTCTACTCTATCCCTGCATTTCCTTCCCATGTTGTATCTTTGCAGAGCAACCTCTATCCTTTTAGACTCAATGTCCGTATCTTGGCGTGTGGTCGAACATTCTGCAACCCAGACTTGACTCATCCCCTCCTCTTGTCTTCTCTGGCTTGCTGCCAACTAGAAACAATCTAACTTTGGCTTTTGCCTTGTGTAAACCAGAAACATGGTGACAACATAAATTAGAAACAGATTACTGAGCACCCCACACTGTTGTCAGCACAAAAAAGCACTCAAATGGCAGTTAAAACGAGCTGCCAATTTTCTCTGCATTTATTCAAATGACTTACTCTAAAGATGCCTTTATTACAGTCGTGGGTCCTTCAGTCTATAAAGTCCAGTCGCTAACTCCCAGTCATTATAGCTTTTGCTTGGTGGTGGCTCTAAATCCATTCTCTTGACTTTCCCAGGAAATTCAGTAATGCTTTCAAGGTTTCTGATCTCTAGTTTGTAACTGAGAAGGAACAGTACCCCTACTTAGTTTCCATTTTCTCCTGAACACTTAGTGGTTGGTCTTTTTCTGTCTTAACCAACTAGATTCCAGGGGAATAGGTAGAATCTTATTGCCCTCCCCCAGCCCTCCCACGCTCCTGTCCTCGGAAGAGTATTTAAGGCAACGTTAGCAACTAGAAAAGCAGTGTTCTTTTCCTGGAAAAAAGAAGACAGCTTAAGTTGTTTAACTTGAACTGGGATGTGTCTTTTAGCTTTATTGTACATTCATGTTGTTTATCTGTGGAACCCTCTGAGAAAAAGGTTGAAGTTACATTCCTTTGAAGAAGGTGTGCGTAGACTTTGTCTGGCAACCCAGGCACTTCCAACCCAGGACTGCTCTGTTATTTTCTTGGCTTGTTGGCATGGGGAAAGGGTGGATGGGGGGTGGTTTCCTGGACCACACAGTTAGGATAAATTTAAATTATAAATCCGGGAGAGCACATAATACCCTGGTATTATGCTGAATCCAAGTTTCCTTGTTATCAGTCTTTGCAGGTAACTGGGCTTTCCTGTCTATTCTTTCACTGAAGATGTAGCTCTCTGAGGGTCCTTAGCTCATCTTGCTACTGGATATGGCCTGAGATCTCCTTTTCTGACTTGCAAAGCTCTCCTAAGAGCCAGCCCTCTAGGTAACTGAGATTAGCAAGTGCTGAGCTCAGCTATATGTTAAATCCTCTGGTTTAGGATTCCCTTTGTTTTTCCTTGGGGACTTTTTCTACTTTTTTGCAAGCTTAAGTATACATTTAAATTGGAGGGGGTAGTATTTGTTATATATTTTTTCCTAGCATTTCTAGGTTTCTGGTAGTGAGAAGATATTTCAAGATATATCTTATCTACCACAATCCATATTTTCTTTTATATGAAATAATGTGATATATTCATTTTTATTTTATTTTTTTGATATATTCATTTTTAATAAGACCAAATGTAAGAAAGTATCAAGAAAACTGGAACTTCAGTATTTCTTTGTTATCACAGAGGGAAAGCACCATTATTTCCTTCTTTAAGGCACTATAGATGCCTTACACATACCCGGTCTACTGGTTATGTGGTCGCAAAGCTGAGGTCTGTCTGGTTTCTCATCACCTAAACAATTCACTGCCCTTATTCTTTATATGAGCCTGTTACTTTCTGCAAGGTATCTGCCCATGGAAAGGCAGAATGAACACACCTGTGTCATGGTAATGTTTCCTGTTTTTTTTTTCCCCCACAGAGGTTAAAATGGCTCTGCTGCAGATCACTATCTAAAAACTTGTTGACAATCTTGAAACGAATCTGTCCCCAGGCAATGGGGATGCATAGCCTCGTCTGATCATTCGTGATGGAGGTCAATGTGATATCCAGGGACTCAGAGAACTGAATGGCTAGGTAGTGGCTCAGATGCAAGGCAGTTTAAGAATAGGTCTTTCCATCAGCTGGTCAGTGGTGGTACAAGGAAAGGTAAAGAACTCAGGCTTGATTTGCATGACATCTCCCTCCTTTACTAAGGGAATCTCCTATTTTTCTCAGACATGCTTCAACTGCATATGTGGACATAGCACTGAGACTGGTATAATAGATGCTCAATAAATTTTTTTTAAAGATTTTATTTATTTATTTGACAGAGAGAGATACAGCGAGAGAGGGAACACAAGCAGGGGGAGTGGGAGAGGGAGAAGCAGGCTTCCCAAAGAGCAGGGAGCCTGATGTGGGGCTCGATCCCAGGACCCTGGGATCACGACCTGAGCCGAAGGCAGACGCTTAACGACTGAGCCACCCAGGTGCCCCGCTCAATAAATATTTAAACAATTAATGAATATATCCCCTTTCTAATATGATTCATCCAAAATAAAAACTACCCTTAATGTTCCTTTAACCAATTTTCATTAATATAAAAATTGTGGAGTGGAGTTTGGGAAGAAGGAGCATATTGTTTAAATTTTCCCACATTGCAAATCTTCCTTAGAGATAGTCCTGTGTCTCTCCTGTAACCTTGTTATAACCCACAATTAGTGTAGTAGTTAATGAGACATACCTGGAAATGCCAAGCTTTGTAAGTATAATTTGCTGAAATATTTTTATGAAGCATGCAAATTTCAACAATGGAGTCCTTGTGTTTCTATCAAATAAGGAACTAGAATAAAACAAAGCAAATGTTTGTCTTTAGGATCTGAGAATAACATAATAAAACTATACCTTAGAACCTTTGGAAGGACATGATATGCAAATAAGATTAGTTAAAACATGTTAAATTTTAGGAAGAACAAAGAATTTAAAAAAACATGATCCCAGAGCTTTAGAAATCCACTTTCATATGCTTCCCACCATAAAAAAAAAAAAGTACATTTCCCTTCAGCTTTGAGTACCTGGTGGTTACCTTAACAACTGTAAAACTAGCCCATCAAATAATTTTTTTCAGATATTGAAAATGTATCTTTAAAACATTTTTACATAGTGGAAGAGTAATTTGGCTCAAAGAAAATTATAAAGGAAAATGAAAGTAATTGCCATGATGAAAGTTATAATTTTGGTGGACTAGAATCATGTAAGGCAAACTGAATGCAGGACATCAGACCAATAGAGATTACCCAAGTGATTTTTATAGATGAAACCAAGGAAAGGGGTAGAATGGGAAGCAGAAGGGGGACTGAGACACAAGAAGTAGGACTTTATTTTGAAAAAGAAACATTTCTGGGCAGTAATTACAAACATTTGTTTTTTCCCAAACACATTTTCTTTTTCCTTTCTTTAAAATTGTATTTATTTATCTGAGAGAAAGAGAGAGCTCAAGGAAGGGGGTGGGGCAGAAGGAGAGGGACAAGCAGACTCCCCGCTGAGTGTGGAGCCTGATGGGGCTTGATCCCAGGACCCTGAGATCGTGACCCGAGCCAAAGTCGGATGCTTAACTGATTGAGCCACCCAGGGCCCCCCCAAACACATTTTCAAACATGACAGAAAGTAATATTTAAAAAACCATGAAACTTGTTTAAGTCTATTGAAAAATTTCAAATATAGCAATTTAGGGAAAATGGCATTTTGAGGGGTTTTTTTTCCAGGTTGGTGGGCATTTATTCCATCTTATTTAAAAAAACCAAAAAACAAAAACCAACATTTTATTTATTTATTTGAGAGAAAGAGCAGAGGGAGAGAGAGAGCACACAAGTGGTGGTGGGGGGGGGGGCAGGAGAGGTAGAGGGAGAGGGAGAAGCAGACTCCCCACTGAGCCTGACTCGGGGCTCTACCCCAGGACCCCAGGATCTTGATCTGAGCCGAAGGCAGACACTTAACTGACTGAGCCACCCAGGTGCCCCCATCTTATTGCTTTCCTAAGCGATTAGGCAGAAGATAAATAGAAGTGTGAAATTTACATCAGTTGGTTGTTTTTTAATACCTTGGCTGAACAGCTTTGTGAAAGAGACTTTTACAATAAGGGAAGTATTTCTCTATTTAAATCTTGGTGGTCTCTGTGAGAAGTTGAAAAGCTTATATTAGAGACATGCTTCTCCAACCCCATTTTAAAATAGAAGTTCTATCAGAGAAATTTAAAGTTTAAAGGAATTTTAGAGATAATCTAGTTTAAAAATTTCATATTCTTAAATTCTTTTTTCCATTTTACTGACAAAGACTCTGATCTCTTAGGCATTGCCCCCAAATCACACAACTAGTTGTGATACAGCTGAGGTTAAACCCTGGCCCATAAATTTTGTGCTCTTTTTACTATAAGGTCTCTGATTCCCTTTCTGATTTACTTTTGGTTGGAAACCGAAGAATTATATATATGTTACAGTCTCATTTCAAATTATGTAACAGCTAAGAGTTTTTAGGCACATGTGTCTGTGTATCTATGCCATTTTCCTTTCTTTACCAGAAGGACATGTAAGGCAGTTGCTCTGCCCCATTCTTGCTACATTATGTTCATTGTAATTAATTGATTTCATATTGAGAAGTTAGTCTTGCCACTTGATTGTTATTTACATGGTTTCTTTTGAGTTGAATAAATCTAACTTATCTGTTTCAAATGATGCAGTTTGGGCATCATTCTCTAAAGAAACAGAGTATATGCTGCCTGCCACCAGAAAATGATAAAATATCTGATAAAATAAAAAATAGAAAAATATAGAGTGGAATGATTATTCATACCGAGAAGAGTAATTTATTTTACAAAAGAATTACATAAAGATTCCTTTAGTGAATTCCTCTGGTTTGAATTTCTGAAATTTAGTTGATGCCCAGTATTTCAGGAACATAACATAAAGCAACATGATGATAAATGAAAAACACCCAAACTTTTCTAAATAACTCTAGCAGTTCAAAACACTGGTTATATCTGATAATGCAAACGATAATATATTTACTAATATATTTCTTATTATTTTATTTTTACTTTCTGCCAAGACCCAGGGTTGTTTGGTAGGATGAATGATCCTATCTGCAGATTGGAAACAGATTTAAATTGCTAAATTGCAATGCCTAGAAATACCCTGGAGAATCAAACATGCCTGAGAAGAGAGGGTCAAAAAAAGTATTATGAAACACTGGTAATTAAGGAATATTCCACTTAGGTCTGTTTTAAGTCAAGCAGCATTCCAAAGGGACCGTGTGGCTTTATTTTTAGGCTACAGTTTATTGATTCGGGCTGTGGCCTCTGCTAATTAATTGGCAAAGCTGCTCTTAGCCTACAGATGTTTTACTGGCTTTAGATAATGAGAAATTAAATGTTTTGTCTGTCTTTCTGGAGAAAAGACACCATTACTCTGCCAAGGAAACTTTCTCCAGAGTCAAGCCCTGATCCTAGGTGGACCATATATAAGGCTACTTGACAGATAACTGAGATTCACACTGTCCACATACTGGGTTTCCTTTGGCCAATTAGTGACAGATAAGTCAATGAAAATGCAGCCAGGGTTTTGGAAGCCATATTTGACATGGGAGCGTGAGGATGATTGTGCAGATAACACTGTTCATCTAGTGAAGTAATTAGCTGACAATCTCCCTGAGGGGTTGAGAGAGGAGAATAGCAAATGTCAATGGTGCACAAGATAAACCTGTGGAGCTGAGGGATTGGTAAAAAAAAATTGCTTGAGGTTGCTGTAAGGAGAGAGGAAATAGTTCAGGGTTGATGAAGGTGCCAGAGTATGCATCCGTAGAGATGTTTAGAACTCAAGAGGCGACACTGGGGGTTAGGGGCAGCTCCATGTGCATGTGACATGGCCTACATTTACCTGGGGCCTGGAGCTCACTTAAATGCTCTGTTCATAATTTTTTTTTTTTAACAAAGGGTCTTTCATTTTCATTTTGCACTCGTCTTGCTATAAGGGCACAGAGATGGCCAGGGGATAGATACCAAAGGCAGATTTTGGGTAAATTTCAACTTGGGCTACGGAAAATTCTATTCTCTAGAATGGGGTTTAGAGGGAAGGCATTTAAATAATCCTCCTAACATTATGACTGGATAAGCATCAGGAGGGTGTTTGATCATGGAGTTGCTGAGAATGGAGAGGTGATGCTTCTGGTGGAGTAAAGGCGGGAGTGGTAAGGTGGGATGAGGGGGGCACAGAGCCAGGGCTGGTCTCAGCCTGGGGGAGAAGCACAGCAGTGGCTGATAGGTAAGAGATCCATAACAGGGGACATCACAGTTGCCTGGCAACTGCAGTTGCCCTAATTAGGAGGCCTTATGAGTCCACAGAATTTGGAGAGTTAATGTAACTTGGTGCTCAAGAGAAATTCACTTACTTTCTGTGTTTCAGATTACTTATCAGTAGGATGACTTTTCATGTTAGCTGCCCTCCAACAACTAACAGTTTTAATGTGATAGGATCTGTCAAGTGCTCCAAGTTCCTAAGAGATAGGCTCTTTATCAATCGGCACATCAGCTGGTTCCTTTAACAGAAATAAATAAATTTGGGGTCTAGTAGAGTTGCCTAGGAGGATGTGGTTCTGGGTTAAAGAAGTTTAGGCATTCAATTGTTCTAATTAGCAGTTCTCTAGGGAGATATCTTTTTTATTTATTTATTTATTTACTGGAGAGGGGGTGGGGAGAAAGAAAGAGAGAGAGAGTGGAGGGTGGGGAGCGGCAGAGGGAGACAGAAACATAAGTAGACTCTGTGATCAAGACCTGAGCTGAAACCAGGAGTCCAGCACTTTAACCAGCTGCATCACCCAGGCGCTCTAGGGAGATATCTTGTAGGTAATAGACACCCACTTCCCCACAAATACCTCCAGTATATTATCTAGTTGTATATATTTCCTCATAAAGTATGGAGTCAGACCCAAGACATTAGGTCTCACAAATATTGTAGGTGGGTCTTGCTTAATCTAGAGGATCCATTAAAATGATAGTCTGTGAGCTCTCAGAGGCATTAGAAACAATTTAGGTCGACTCCTTGAATTTTCAAATGACAAATTTGAAAGAGAAAGGGGTATGAATGGCTCAGGTCTCACAGCTAAGTGTGCAGTCTCTAGTGACTAGATCTAGTAGCTTCTGGTTCAGGGCTTTTCCCTTATACCACATATGTCTTGCAGGCAGTCAGTTCCATTACTGGTATATTTGAGGAGTTCTGTTGCATTCTGTGTTTACAGATGTTCCAAGGTTATTATGGAGTGTTTAGTAATCAGGGTGATACTACTACTACTAAGTATGATTTATATAGGTCTTGCAATGCGCATAGTGAGCTCAGGACTTCCCCCAATCCTTTTAACAACCTTAAGAGATAGATCTATCTTCACTTATCAGAAGAGGGAATCGAGACTCAGTATCTCATGGCTCTTAATTAGATCGATTTTAGGACTTCATCAACCTTCCAGCAGTTTTCAGCAGCTGTTTGTCTCGAGGAGACTCCGTCCAGTGCATTTAGTGGGAGATCTTCCATTCTGTTCCTCACTGCTGAGCAAGAACCAGAGCACTAATTACAAGGATGTTTGTTTATCTTACAGTATTTGGTCTTTTGTTTCACTGTTTTTTCCAGTTGATGACATAGAAGCCTTAAGTTATTCTTCATATTCCAATCTCTGAGCTGGGGAGCATACTCACTTTTACAAAGAATCCAGGTGTGAGAAATGGGGGTGAATAAGAGCTCTGAGCATTCCACTTTATGGAAATATAATGGTGACTTGTGAGCATTTGTCAACTATCTGGAAGCCATAGTCAAGGAAAGCATTTTGATTATAAGAAAGAACAATATTTGAAATCAAAGGAGACTAAGGGAAGTACAAGGCTTTTCCAGGCTGTGCTTGGTCAAGAATTGAGAATTAGGCTACAGGTCACAACATGCACTTTTGCCCCTGTGCTGGGTGCAGAGAAGAGTTAAGAAGAGGGTAGTAGATGCCAGTCTGGGGACGGGGTTGTAGAAGGGGTATGCCCTCCCTCCTGCAGCCCTTTGTCAACCCTGTTCAGAGGCAGAGAATATGGCCCCTCTGTCCCAGTTGTCATTTGTCATTTGTGTTAAACAGCGAAGCCACTAGACTTCATTTACCTAAACTCGTGTTGTTTCTTCCTCAGAACATTCTTGGCCGGGTAGCGTTGCTGTAAGTACAGTGAAGTGTAAAAGAGCCAAACAGGTTCCTCTTTGACAAGTTTCTCATCACTCCCCAGGGGCCACTGATAATGAGAAATTGGTCTTGTGAGCTTTGAAACTTTTCCGTTCACCACCCTGTATGCCTTTTATTATTTTGCCTTTTAAAATTAGCATGCTATTTTAGGAAATGAAGGAAGGTTTTAGAAGCATAACAAGGGCATCTGCTTTGCAGAGTCCCTGTCTCTTCACATTGAGTTTTAAGTTATTTCCCAAGATAGGAAAATATGCAAATGGAAGGCATGTATATTGACTATGCTTTTGTCTTGAGGCTCTTCTATAAATCTAAAGGGTGGATATTTGTGTGTAGATTTGATTCCTATTTCCCCATGAGACTGTGCTTGTGGACCCTAGAACGTGGCATGCCCTAAAAGCATGATGATTCTCTGATGGTCCCTGGCACCTTACTCTGAGCCCCAGCACTGGATTAGCAAATAGATTTTATTGTTAATAATGACTATACTTTGTAGGTACTGAGTTTCCACTGAGGTTTGAAGATGTCAGAAGAGTGAAAAAAGTCTGTTGTGTTTCCATAGGTGTCCCTCATTTGGGCCCTAAAAGCACTCTGTACTTGCTTCTGCATTACTGGGCTTGTCACAGGTGCTCCATTTGCATCTTCAAGCATCTGTCTCCTTCTGGACTCTGAGCTCTGGGAGAGGAGAATCTATGCCTGTCTTATTCATTATTGGGTCATCAGAACAAATTAATGCATGGCCCTCAGCAGGCACTCAATAAATATTTGTTTAGTTGAATTGGTACCTTTAATTCGATATTTTTTAGTACCTTTATTATGCCAGGCATGGTAAAGAGTGCCTTAAACGCCTATAATCCTCACAATAACCACATGAGGTTGTTATTTTGGTTTTCATATTATGGGTAAGTAATCTGAAATTCAGGGTGAGCGATGTGCTTAGGTCGTACAGCTGAACTATATATAGTTTGGACCTGGGTCTGTATGGCTACAAAGAACACGCCTTATCTACTACAGCATCTTGCTTTCTATATCAGAAGGTAGAGTGATATAAAAATCATCTAAGATGCTGAGGAAAACTTGCAAAATAAGAGACACGGAGAGCTTTGTGAGATACTCTGGCAAAGGAATACTGGTAGAGATGTATTCCCTTCAAAATTTTCACAGAGAAATTCTTTTCATTGAATACAAATATTTCTTGCTCCAGGGCACCTGGGCGACTCAGTCAATCATCTGATTCTTGATTTCGGCTCAGGTCATGATCTCATGGGTCATGGGATCGAGCCCCGCATCGGGCTCTGTACTCAGTGCAGAGTCAGCTTCAGATTCTCTCTCTCTTTTCCCCCTGCCCCTCCCTCTACTTGCATGCTCTCTCTCTAAAGTAAATAAATAAATCTTTAAAAAAAAACACACAAATATTTCTTGCTCCTTAGACAAATAAACTAGATAAAGCATGTTTGTTCCTTGTTTGTGCCATTTGAATTGATATTCATGGATATTATAATTATAAGTGAGGATGGCATACCCAAACTATTTGATTTAATTGGTCTTATTGAGCACTTTCTAATTCTGAGAATGACACTGGGTGAGATTGAGGGTTGGAGGCACCAACATGGAAAACACAAATTAGTAAACATACCTTTTATATTCATAAGCTTACAGTATGATGGGGAATAAGAAGGATAATCAAATTACTATATAACAAAAGAGAACATAATACGTGTATTTAAAGTGGTACAATATAGAGATGATATAAAAGGAGTAGGTAATTATATCTGGCTGGTGATAGAAATATATTATGGAAGGGATAGTAGCGTTGGGATGGCTCTTGAAAAATGGGTGGGATTGAACAGTTTCATGTGTTGGACATTTGAATATGAATAATGACATGGTCTCTGCCTTTAAGAGCAACCAGGACTCCTTGGCAGAAATGAGTACGGAGTATCAGTGGGTCAGAGAACAATGGACTGGAGAATGCAATTAAATTATTACGCAAGGTAACACTGAAAAAATAACGTGGGACTTTGTGTCTTTCCAGGGGAATAGTAAAGACTTCCAATATGGGTAGCTGGCAGATAGGGAGCCTGGGATTTTAGGTTACGTTGATCTGGCTCTTGAAAGTTGTTCTAAAAATGGATCTAAAAGGGGCTTTTAGACGTATGAAACTCGATTAACGTAAATTCCGGTTTAGTGACTCAGTTTTCTTGGGAAGTCAGAAAGCTTTGAGTATGGAATCCACAAGGCCTGGAAAGGGAAAGGATTCTTCTTTAAACAGTGGAGTATGTTGTTGCACTATTCATCAGAATTGGCAAAGAAGAATCAGGCAACATTTGGGTTGGATTATACGGAAATCACGTCAAAGACTGAAAAATTAAAACCACTTGAAAGGGAAGTTTGTTTTTCCCTCTTGCGATGACCATACGACTCTGGCACAGAAACGTTTTTCTAGTTAAATGTTGTTTCATTTTCCATTTAAGATTTGTCATGGTAAGTAATCTTTCTCAAATGACAATAGCTTGAATGTAAAATATAGTGGGTGCTGCCTAAATATTAGACAGTTGGTTCCTTTTGGGATCAACTAGCTTTTCCTTAGATGAAGATTGTAAAACGTAATAAAGAAGCACACATAAGCAAATGCTAAGACTGTTCCCATGGCAAGGGTGCCAGAGATACTTTTGCTAATAGAAGGAAAATGGGATGGATATTAAAGATGTTAATTAGTTGCACTATGGCAACAGCATTTTCTACAACCCTAAGCTCCTCCATTCGACTCCCATGTGTACAGCTCCATGTTGCTGGCTATGAACATACTAGTGTAGAGAAATATTTTTGTTCAAAATGATCAACAACTTATTTTCTTTTTTTAAAGATTTTATTTATTTATTTGAGACAGAGAGAATGAGAGAGAGCACATGAGAGGGGGGAGGGTTGGGAGGGTCAGAGGGAGAAGCAGACTTCTTGCCGAGCAGGGAGCCCGACGCGGGACTCGATTCCGGGACTCCAGGATCATGACCTGAGCCGAAGGCAGTCGCTTAACCGACTGAGCCACCCAGGCGCCCAACAACTTATTTTTAATAGCTTTGTTGAGGAATAACTTACATGCCATTAAATTCATTCATTTTGCTTATAAAATTCAATGTTCATAAATATGTACAGTGGTGCAACCATCACCACAATCTAATTTGAGAATATATCCATCACTCCCAAAAGATCCTTTGTGCCCATTTGCAGTCTCACCCCAGCCGCTAACAGTAGTCTCATTCCTGTCTCTATAGATTTGTCTTTTCTGGACATTTCACAATAACTTGTTCTTGAATAAAGTAAAGCATGTTTCCTCTTATCAAAAACCTGACAAATACCTCGGAAAGGTGGGATTAACATTGTACTTTTTCAGAGGTGAATCATAAAGTTAAAGGTTAAATTCTATATAGGGGGCTCACAGATAACAGAACTAAAAAGGGGCAAGAGCCTTACATGTAGAGGGATGAAGAAATGAAACAAATAAATAAATTTCACCAGAAATGTCTCATTCATTTGAATGAAAATGTTTGATTGGATAATGTGATAATCCTTCTACTTCTTCATTTTTCAATGAGGAAAGAAATATATATTACGATAATTTTAAGTCAATCCCGAGTTGTAGTTGATATTAAATTTAAATTCTGGACAGGATGGGGCGCCTGGGTGGCTCAGTCGGTTAAGCATCTGACTCTTGATTTCAGCTCAGGTCATGATCTCAGGGTTGTGAGATGGAGCTCTGCATTGGGCTATGTGCTGGGCCTGCTTACGATTCTCTCCTCCTTGTGCCCTTCCCCCTGCTCACATGCTTTCTCAATGAATGGATGAATGAATGAAGGAAGGAAGGAATATCGGACATGTTGGCTCAGGTATTTTTGGAGTTGGAAGAACACATAACACACATCACAGTGAAACCCATCCTGGCCATGTGTATGAGTGCAGAAAGCCTGCTTAGCCAGTACTGAGAATTCCTAGGCTGCTAGTGTCCTATCACACTCTCCACGTATGCTGTCCATGCAGTTCAAGGCCAGTGCTCTGCCTTGCTGTGGTCAATAGTTGGGCAGGCTACTCTCTGTCAAATAGTACTCTGTTTAAGGAAAGAGGATGTCTTTCAAAAGAGAAAGTGGATTTCTTTTCAGACTTCTTGATCACATTTCTAGAGTAGCATGTTTTATCTAATATATTAGTTTGTCAGGGCTGTTGTAACAAAATACCACAGACTGGGCGGCTAACACAACAGAAATATATAGTCTCACAGTTCTAGAGGCTAGATATCCAAGATCAAGCGGTCAGCAGAATTGGCTCCTTCTGAGGGTGTGAGGAAGAATCTGTTCCATGCTTTTGCCCTCAGCTTCTGGTGGTTTGCTGACAATCTCTGCCGGTCTTTGACTTACAGAAGCAATCAGTACCATTTCTCTGCCTTCATCCTCACAAAATGTTCTTCTTGAGTGCATGTCTGTCACTGTGTCCACAATTGACCCTTTCTGTCTTATCCTGCTGCAGCACTATTTTATCTGAACTGTATCTGCAACAATCCTATTTCCAAACAAGATCATATTCGGAGGTACTGGGGGTTAGGAATTTAACATATGAATCTTTGGGGGACACAATTCAACCCATAACATCTAATCATGATACTAAACAATATGCACATAACACAGAATGTACTAAAGCACTGTTCTGACAAGTACTTAGAAGCATTAACTCATTTAATGTGGGAAACAGAACGCTGCAACGACCACTGGTGCGTGTTCGTTCAGACTCCGAGATCTCTGAGAAAACTCGAGATTGCAGGGTTAAAAATAACCCGAAAAGATCAGAGTGAAATGCCCTTGGGATGTGTGAGGTCTGTTCTAAAGTACGCAGCAGCAGATGTTTTGTAGATAGGAAGCCAGCTGTAAACAGCACACTGTGCATTCCCTTCTTTGTTGTCTTATCCTGTGTTAAGGTCCGAGTACAATGGTGTTTACAATTAATTGATCACAGCCAGTTACAGATTTCTTTATTCCTTCTCCACTCCCACCGCTTCACTTAACTAACCCTGTGTACGTGGAGGAATGTGCCTTACTAAGCCCCTGCTGTAAATCATTATAGATCTATATCATTGTAGAAGGTATATTAGATTATGGAAAATAAACCTCGGCACCTTGGGCTGTTTGCTCGGGGTCCCCTGTGCCTCGCTATACTGTCGTCTCTTTTTCTCAGTTCCTTCGCCGCCCCAGGTCCCCGACTCTCAGAGGTCGACAATTTAATCCTCATAAAAACCCTATGAGTTAGGTACTATTATTATCCCTTCTTTATAGATAAAAAAATTGAGGTACAAAAAGATCATTCAGCTAGCAAATGCGAATCTTGGGTTAGAACCTAAGCCAACTGGTTCCAGTGTACATACTCTTACACAACAAAGTGCACTGTCTAGGTATTTGTAATCTTTCCAAATGGTTTTTACATTATTTAATTCATAGATGGAAGGTTCATGACGGCATGATGAAAGGAATTATATTCCTCCTCTACAGAATAATATAGACTGTATTGACTCAGAATGGTGCTTGATTTCCCTGTTAAAGAGATAATATGTTAAACTCATGAACTGACTCATTATAACATGTATATACTTACACTAGGTTGAAACATATGAAATTGTCTTTTTTTTTTTTTTTTAAAGAGGAAGGGTGGGGTGTGGGACAGAGGGAGAGAGAGAATCTTAAGCAGGATCCACACCCAGTGTGGGCTCAATAACCCTGAGATCATGACCTGAGCCAAAATCAAGAGTTGGACACTTAACCAACTGAGCTACCCAGGTGCCCCTAAATTGTCTTTTTATAAGGTAAAAAATGTCAGCAAATTAATAATTTTCTGTGATTCAAGCTAATATCTCTATTCATGTTTAAAGCCAACTTCTGTTGGCTTCCAAGACTTATCTCTTCTTTATTGATAAAGCAGGCAAATCATCCATTTCTTTGGAAATTCCTTTACCCTTTCTGTCCACCCCAACCTGTCTCAAACATTCAAGAAGACTGGTGGTTTTCTTTGCTTCTGGGAAGAATGTTATACAATATGCAGAGAGAAAAAACAGCAACAACAAAAAGATGATTATTGGCTTTTGAAGTTCAAACACTTAAGTCAGAATATAAAATATAGATTTTGAGGGCAATAGAAATGCTACCTCTGTCCCTAGATTAAATAAAGATTCTATTGTAGAAGAAAAGAAAAGTCTCGTAGCAGCAAGAAACTTCTGTTCTGGGAGATGAGAGGTTGTAACTATCTGCTCAGGGCCAATCCTGGAAGAGGTTAACAGGATGATAGAAATGTGTCCTATTTTTTGATTAATACCATGGAAAAGAGCAAGACAATTCTGGGACCACATGGTCTAAAGTATGTTGTGGTAATAAGTTTCATTGGCTTATTTCATAGTTAAGTCTAAACTTGTATAGACAATACGTTTACTTTAGAAAAATGAAGATTTTGCACACTTGAATTTGTTTTTTGTTTTGTTTTGTTTTTAAAGATTTTATTTAGAGCACAAGCAGGGGGAGTGGCAGGCAGAGCGAAAGGGAGAAGCAGGCTCCCCGCTGAGCAAAGAGCCCGATGTGGGACTCGATCCCAGGACCCCAGGATCATGACCTGAACCAAAGGTAGTCGCTTAACCAACTGAGCCACCCAAGTGCCAACACACTTGAATTTGTTGACTGATATTTATTTATTTATTTGTTTATATTTACATTCAAGTTAGCTAACATATTGTGTAGTATTGGTTTTAGGAGTAGAATTTAGTGATTCATCACTTACGCATAACACTCAGTGCTCATCCCAAGTGCCATTCTTTATACCCATCACCCATTTAGCCCATGCCCCCACCCACCTACCTTCCAGCAAACCTCAGTTTGTTCTCTATATTTAAGTATCTCTTATGGTCTGTGTCCCTCTCTGTTTTTATCTTATTTTTCCTTCCCTTCCCCTATGTTCATCTGTTTTGTTTCTTAAATTCCACATATGTTGTTTTTGATAGATGACAAAGAGACACTGTAGATTTTAGAATAGTCTGAGAAAGTTATTTTAGAACATTTTTTTCTTTTCATCCTACTGACGATCCAAAAAATATCTAGGCAGTGAAAACTCATCAGTAGGTTGTATTTTGAGGCCTACTTGCAAGTCCATTATTTTGGATTTGGCACATCCTCAGACAAATCTTTTTATATGAAGGGTTAGTTTCCAAGACAGCCCACAAAAATTTAGATAACTTGTAATATGAATTTTCATTTATGCGGATATAGTATTTTACAAATTGTAGCAATCACTACATTCATGGAGACCTAGGAGTTCTGCAAGAATTTTTAAATCTTGTGTTTTCATTTTTTTTTAAGATTTTATTTATTTATTCATTAGAGACAGAGAGAGAGGCAGAGCCAGAAGGAGTAGCAGGCTCCCCACAGAGAAGGGAGCCCAGTGTGGGACTTGATCCCAAGACCTCTGGATCACTACCTGAGCTGAAGACAGACACTTAACCGACTGAGCCACCCAGGCACTCTTTGTATTTTCATTTTGATGACAATCTAAAAATTATTGTAATCATATTTGGGATCATCTAAATGAACACCCCATTATGTGAGTCTCAAAAAAAATTCCACATATGAATGAAATCATGTATTTGTTTTTCTCTGAGTGACTTATTTTGCTTAACATAATATACTCTAGTTCCATCTATGTTGTTGCAAATGGCATGATTTCATTCTTTTTGATTGTCGAGTAATATTCCATTATATATATATATATATATATATATATTTTTTTTTTTTTTTTTTGTCACCCCTGCCCTGGGAGTGAGGTGAGCGCGGGTGCGCCCACGTGGGGACCTCCATCTTTAATCAGCTCAAAAGAGATTCTGTTACGAGAACACGGATTTTCTGACACTTCCAGTGGGAGGTCTTATTCCTTTGCAAATTTTGTTTCTGTTTGTGACATGTGTTTTATTCATCGTGGTAAGTCCATATAGTGATATCCATATAGTGATATATCTACTACATCTTTATCTATTCATCAGTCAATGGATATTTGGACTTTTGCCATAATTTGGCCATTGTTGATAGTGCTGCTATAAACATTGGGGTGTATGTGCCCCTTCAAATAGCATTTTTGTATCCTTTGGATAAATACTTAGTAGTGCAATTGCTGGGTCATAAGGTAGTTCTATTTTTAACTTTTGAGGAACCTCCATACTGTTATCCAGAGTGGCTGCACCAGCTTGCGTTCCCATCAACAGTGCAAAACAATTCCCCTTTCTCTACATCCTCACTAACATCTGTTTTTTGAGTTGTTAATTTTAGCCATTCTGACAGGTGTAAGGTGGTATCTCATCGTGGTTTTGATTTATATTTCCCTGATGATGAATGATGTTGAGCATCATTTCATGTGTCTGTTGGCCTTCTGGATGCCTTCTTTGGAAAAGTGTCTATTCATGTCTTCTGCCCATTACTTGACTGAATATTTTTTGGGGGGGAGGGTGTTGAGTTTAATAAGTTCTTTATAGATTTTTGGATACTAACCCTTTATCTGATGTCATTTGTGAATATCTTCTCCCATTCCGTCCATTGCCTTTTTTTTTTTTTTTTTTGATGGTGGTGGTGATTGTTTCATTTTATTAATTTTTACAGTAAGGTTGTAGCCTTTATACTCCACACACACAAAATAAAACAAGTGCTTATGAAAGAGTCCCTGACCCCACCTTTCCAAAACATCCTGAACATAGCAATTCAATAGAACAGAAAAATCAAGACATGTTTGACTTCAAAATTTCAATTATAAAAGCAAAGTATGTAATTGTCCATTGCCTTTTAGTTTTGTTGATTGTTTCCTTCACTGAGCAGAAGCTTTTTATCCTGATGAGATCCCAATAGTTCATTTTTGCTTTTGTTTCCCTTGCCTCCCGAGACATATCTAATAAGAAGTTGCTGTGGCCAAGGTCAAAGAGGTTGCTGCTTATGCTCTCCTCTAGGATTTTGATGTTTTCCTGTCTTACATTTAGTTCTTTCATGCATTTTGAATTTATTTTTGTGTACGGTGTAAGAAAGTGTCCAGTTTCATTCTGAGTGTTGCTTTCCAGTTTTCCCAACACCATTTGTTGAAGAGACTGTCTTTTTTCCATTGGATATTCTTTTCTGTTTTGTTGAAGATTAATTGACCATACAGCTGTGGGTCCATTGCCATTGATCTATGTGTCTGTTTTTGTGCCAGTACCATACTGCCTTGAAGATTACAGCATTGTAATACAGTGTTCCTGACCTTAGGGGAAAAGCTCTCAGTATTTCCCCATTGAGGATGATATTCAGTGTGGGTCTTTCATATACGGCCTTTATAATGTTGAAGTATGTTCCTTCTATCCCTACTTTCTTGAGGGTTTTTATCAAGAAAGGATGCTATATTTTGTCAAATGCTTTTTCTGCATCTATTGAGAGAACCATATGGTTTTTATCCTTTCTTTTATTAATTTGTTGTATCACATTGATTGATTTGCAGATATCAAACCACCCCTGCAGTCCAGGAATAAATCTGACTTGATCATCATGAATAATCCTTTAATGTACTGTTGGATTCAATTAACTAGTATCTTGTTGAGAATTTTTATATCCATGTTCGGGGATATTGGTCTGTAATTCTCTTTTTAGTGGGGTCTTTGTCTGGCTTTGGAGTCATGGTAATGCTGGCCTCATAGAATGAGTTTGGAAGTTTTCTCTCCCTTTCTTTGTTTTTGGAACAGCTTCAGAAAAATAGGTATTAATTCTTTAAATGTTTGGTAGAATTTCCCTGGGAAGCCGTCTGGCTCTGGACTCTTGTTTATTGGAGAATTTTTGATTACTGATTCAACTTCTTTGCTGGTTATGGGTCTGTTCAAATTTTCTATTTCTTCCTGTTTCAGTTTTGTAGTTTATATGTTCCTAGGAATTTATCCACCTCTTCCAGATTGCCCAATTTGTTGGCATGTAACTACTCATAATATTCTCTTATAATTGTTTGTATTTCTGCAGTGTTGGTTGTGATCTCTCTTCTTTCATTCCTGGTTTTATTTATTTAGGTCCTTTCTCTTTTGTTTTTGGTAAATCTGGCTAGGGGTATATCAATTTTGTTAATTCTTTCAAAGAACCATCTCCTAGTTTCATTGATCTGTTCTCCTATTTCTTTTTATTTCTATATCATTTATTTCTGCTCTAATCTTTATTATTCCCCTTCTGCTGGTTCTAGACCTTATTTGCTGTTCTTTTTCCAGTCCGTCAGATATAAGGTTAGGTTGTGTATTTGAGACTTTTCTTGCTTCTTGAGGAAGGCCTGTATTGCTAAATACTTCCTGCCTTTGCTGTATCCCAAAGGTTTTGGACTGTCATGTTTTCATTTTCATTTGCTTCCATGTTTTTTTTTTTTAAATTTATCCTTTAATTTCATGGTTAACCCATTCATTCTTTAGCAGGATGTTCTTTAATCTCCATGTATTTGTGGTCTTTCCAAATTTTTTTTCTTGTGGTTGAATTCAGTTTTCATAGAGTTGTGGTCTGAAAATATGTATGGTATGATCTCAATCTTTTTGTACTGGTTGAGGCCTGATTTGTGACCCAGCATGTGATCTCTTCTGGAGAATGTTCCATGTGCACTTGAATAGAATGTGTATTCTGCTGCTTTAGGATCAAATGCTCTGAATATGTCTGTTAAGTCCATCTGGTTCAGTGTGTTACTCAAAGCCTTTGTTTCCTTGTTGATCTTCTGCTTAGATGATCTGTCCATTGCTGGGAGTAGGGTGTTTAAGTCCCCTACTATTATTATATTATTATCAATGAGTTTCTTTAAGTTTGAGTTTCTGGAATTCCCAAATAAGAAATAAATGTAAAAAGTAGTATAGCTGAAATCAGGATCTCAAAGCAGAACTGCTTAACTTGACAAGTTCTTGCCATAATTCAGTATAAAAGGAAAGATAAAAAATAGTGAATGCACTTTCCAAACAGGCGAAAAGAACGGATACCTAGATTTACTCAAAGTTACAGAGATTAAGAAGGTACAATATCTGCGCAAAGAAAGACAAATGGAAAGATGTACCAGGACAGAACATTCCTACTCATATGGAAAAATAAAATGACAGAAGTGAAAATCTGCAGAAAATATAGATTATTCAATACATAGTGCTGGGATAATTGATTATCCACATGGAAAAAGCCTCCCATAAATTTAGATTCTAACTTCACATTATCTACAAAACTATGGGTTAAAGACATAAATGTTAATGCCTTGATTAAGAAAAATTAATGGAGAATATTTTTATAATCTTGGGTTAGGGAAAGATCCTTAAAGAAAAACTGGAAGTATAAACCTTGAGGGAAAATATTAGTAAATTTTACTGTTAAAATTAGTAACTTCTGTACAGATTGCATAAGGATATATACTTATATATAAAATTTATATAATGTTTAAATACATGCAAACCTATGTACAATGATTTATAGTTACACATAAAGAAAATATAAAGATATGCAGGTAGATGATAAACCCCAAATCTAGATAGAGATTTTCTATAGAGATAGGGATAGAGTATAGGGTCTCAATTGTCTGTGCAGTGTTCTGTTTTTACTAAGTCAAGTATGATGAAATGTTAAAATTTACCCAGAAAAAGTGATGGATCCATGAGTCTTTCTTTGACATATTACTTCTAATCTCTATGCTTGAAAGAGTTAATAATAAAAAAAAATTTAGAGAAGAAAATGAAAAGTAAAATAACAAGAGAGAAAGTGAAAACAGAAAAATGGTGGGGAGGTGTAGTGGGGAGAGGGAGGGGTAACTATGAGATGAGTTCAAACTAACAGGATGAGGGCTTTCGGATGTAGAACATGAAAGACATTGAGAAGATTGGATGGAGTTACATGAAATTACAAATTTCATGGATCAAGTGAAAAATAACTGTATATTAAATATGAAGTAAAAAAAAGATGCTAGTGATTCCTTTTGACGTTTAAGTGAAGCACGTTAAGGAAACATTCAAAGCTAATGTCACTTTATTTAACAACTAATGAAATTATTCTATTCATCTATTCATCTATTCAAGGTTGAGGCTATAAATGAATTAAGCACTAGGGACAAATTATGAATTTAGGACCTAAACTAAAATTCACATATTATGAATTTAGGACCTAAACAGAAATGCTAATATGTAGTAAACCTTTGATCCTCAGTCAGAACAGAGCATCTAGACATTCTGTGGTGTTAGGAACAGAGGGCTAGATGATGAGGAAGACCGTGAGACTGGCAGCAATTTGTAGAGTCTCTTGTTGGGAATCTCTCAAGTCATCTAAATTCTAACCTTCTTGTATTACCAATTATGGAATTGTGACACAGAGAAGTTACACAATTTGCTCAAGCCCACAATAGCTAATTAGCGGCACAGTTAGGACTATGAACTTGTGATTTTTATCCCAGTAATTTTAGTTTAAGCAATTATGCCTCACATTTCTAAACTTTTGGGGGTTAACTGATTACAAAGTGTGCATTAATTTTGACCATGAAAAGTTTCATTTTCTGTCTTTTTAAGATTTATTTAAGTAGAATTTTTAAAAGGTGACCTTTCTTAAATATAGATTCTTTATCTGAGGATTTCTATCTTTTTGTGGGAAAGGGAAATTTTGTACATTTACTTTCTTCTTTAAATGTGCCAGAATAGGGGTGCCTGGGTAGCTCAGTCCATTAAACATCTGACTCTTGGTTTTGACTCAGGTCATGATCTCAGGGTCCTATCTGACTCTTGGTTTTGACTCAGGTCATGATCTCAGGGTCCTGGAACTGAGCCCCACGTCAGGCTCTGTGCTCAGAAGGAGTCTGCTTAGGATTCTCTCTCTCTCCCTCTCCCTCTGCCCCTCCCGCTTGTGCTCACTCTCCCTGTTTCAAATAAATAAATAAATCCTAAAAACAATAAATGTGCCAGGATCCATAAATGGACATTATGACTATATTTATGAAAAAAAAAAAGGAAAATTAAGTTGATCAAATTGAATATTTCAAAATATGCCTATCAGCCACTAGGTGTCACCATAACCCACTATAATTAAAAGCCAGTATGATAATTTTGTAGGAAAAGTCAATAGCAACATTTTTGCTGAAGCACGAAGTGGTATTTTTAGAGAGCTAGATACATAGCTTTATTTTTCTCACCCCTGGGATTCTATATCTAAGCTCTAGGTGGAAAGATTAATTAGGAATAGATTTCACATAGTTATTTTCATAGTCCATAAACTAGGCATAATTGTAATACTTTTTGATGTATTTGATGACGAAACAGTGTATTTTGTTGATGTTAAATAATGACAATGTTCATCACATCTTGGAATCCACTTGTTGTGCACATGGTATTCACGAGAGAGGGAAGGTTGCTGGAAGATCCAAGATCTGCCCAGGCAGTCTGTTGCAGGGCAGAGGGGAGCAGGGGATGCGGAGGAGGAGGAGGTAGGTCACCCGGGATGGCTTTGTAGGACCTGTGATTCCGTGCTTGAAGGGTGTGGTTCTTGGGCCTGGCTGACTGGAGGCCAACTGGGCATCTATTTTCTCCTGCACTAGTTTGCAATACTACACTTTCATCTGTGTGAATGTTTGCCTCAGGGAAAATATTCATGTAATCATGGTTGAAAATGAAGGTGTTAAGACATTTTCAGAATGGGTCTGTCCACATCCACCATTGACTTCTTTGGTTTTTTTAGTCATTTGTTTCAGAAAAGAAAAGTAGACAGAAAAAGACATTTTGGGCTCTCTTCATCTCTGTGTACTCTGCGGTGGATATTTGTTATTCTATGGATTTCTCAGCATCAAACCTCTTGAAGAATCCCTTGCCTTATAAGATAGAGCCCATCTCCCACTTTGTAAAGACAAATTAAAAATGTTCCAGACTCCCTTGTAGCCAGGACACGGGTACATGTCTTAACCCTGCCAGACAGATGTATCTGTGCCAAAATGTGAATCAGAAGTCAGTCCTATGGCCGGGGAACCTGCAGAATCCGTCCAGTGAGAGCGGTGAGGGTGGTAGCTACTGTCTGCTCCCGGGGCGGACGTGTTGTGGTGTCCGTAGCGCCTGGTGTTTGGGCTGTTGGCATCACAAGCACCTGCCTGTGCCCAGAGGTTGAGGGGTAGTGAGGGCCAATCTGTGAGACAGTTTTGCAGCAGGATTTGCATTGGGGTTTCCAAACTCTGGGCCTACTAGAGATTATAAGAGCTGCCGATAGCCTTCTAATACATATATTCCTTTATGAATCATTAGGTTTTTGTTTTGACTTATTTTTGCTTACAACAAAGAATTCTGACTCATGTACTTCTAGTTTCCAAGGTAGAAAAACACTGATGCTTACATTGTGATAAATTAAGGCCTATCACCCTTTCTTACCAGATTATCATAGATGTCCTCTTTGCTGCCAACAATGAGCAGGATAAAATGGTGGTAGCTGTAGTGGTGTGTGTGTGTGTGTGTGATGTGTGATGTGTGTGTATGTGATGTGGTGTGTGTGTAATGTGTGATGTGTGTGTATGTGTGGTGTGTGTGTGTGATGTGTGGGGTGTGTGTG
>NC_138374.1:120201061-120227154 GCF_054177405.1 Leptonychotes weddellii
TGTGGTATGTGTGTGTGTGGGGTGTGTGGTGTGTGTGTGTGATGTGTGTGTGTGTAATGTGTGATGTGTGTGTATGTGTATGTGTGTGATGTGTGTGTGTGTGTGGTGTGTGTGTGTGGTGTGGTGTGTGATGTGTGTGTGTGGTGTGTGGTGTGTGTGTGTTATGTGTGTGTGTGTGATGTGTGGTGTTATGTGTGTGTGTATGTGTGATGTGTGATGTGTGTGTGTGTTATGTGTGGTGTGTCTGTGTGTGTGTGATGTGTGGTGTGTGTGTGTGATGTGGTGTGTATGTGTGATGTGGTGTGTGATGTGGTGTGTGTGTGTTTGACAACAGGGAGAGAGTTCCTCCATTAGAGGCTAAGGATCCAGGTCCTGCCCTGGTATTTGTTTGTTTAAGTTCTGTATCTTTTCTTCATCTTTAAGTTAGGGTACCGGTATCCAGGGGAATGTCACAGCTTTTATGCAGAAAAATGGAGAACACAAATATGGAGGAGCAAAAGGCATCGGGTACTTCCTTTGGAGCAGGATTTAAGTCCCAAAATCTAGTAGATCTGTGGTAGACCTATTTATCAAAAGCATCTGTTGGGGCGCCTGGGTGGCTCAGTCATTAAGCATTTGCCTTCGGCTCAGGTCATGATCCCAGGGTCCTGGGATCGAGCCCCGCATTGGGCTCCCCACTCTGCGGGAAGCCTGCTTCTCCCTCCCCCACTCCCCCTGCTTGTGTTCCCTCTCTCGCTGTGTCCCTCTCTGTCAAATAAATAAATAAAATCTTTTAAAAAAAAATCTGTGCCTTAGACCTCCAAATTAAAGTGTCTTATTCCATATATTTTTTACTACTATTTACATACTCATTGCCTTATTACTGGAAGTCTAGATGTTTTCCAGAGCATACTGGTTATGAGCATTGGGGTCTGATAGACCTGAGTTGAAATCTTAGCATTGGCAATTATTTGCTAGGTGATCTCAGGCATGAGTTACTTAAACTTATGTGAAAATTGATTTTTAATTACATAAGTAATACACAAAATGATTCTCTTTATGAAAAGCCAACAATTAGAAATAAGGTTAAATAAAATTCTCTGACATGCCTTCAGTGCCCCAATGCCTGGCCTTCCCCCCAGGCAAACATCATCACCCTTTTCATCACTTATAAAATAGGTGTGATAAAACCTATTGGACAGGCTTGTGGTGAGGCCTCCTCATGCAGATAACTGACTTAAAATGCTACTTGCTTAGATGAACTTTACCTGATCTTCTAACCCAGGTCAGATTTCCCTGGCTGTCTTCCCACAACACTCTCTCCTTCTTTATAACAGTTTCATAGCTGTAATTTATCTTCTAAATTGCAGTAGAAGATTTACCTAGCATGTCAGGGATTTGGTCTATACAAGATGGATGATATATCCAGAGTTTAGATAACCTTAATTCCAAAGAAATAGAGCAAAAAAGATGTCTTGGTATATGTTTCATGCCAAATGTGTATTTTATATTTGTGTAGAAATATACATATTTGCATTCTTGTTGCTCTCAACAGTTGAGTGAATACAGACTTCAATCCATTAATTCATGTATTCAAGAAATTAAAATTTCTCATCTCTTCTAACTTAATTTCAAAATCTCTGGTTGTTCCGGAATTTCCATAAAATTGTGGTATCAGAGAGCAAGTGTTAAAAGATAAACTGAGGCACATTAAAGTTTTTAAGAGTTTATTTGAGCAAAAACTGATTCGAATCAGGTGTCTAATCTATCAGAAAGGAGCTCCAAGGAGCTGTACAAAATGAAAGACTTTTATAGGCAGAAGGGAGCAGGAATGAGGAAGTTGTACTAGGCAAAACGTGGGTTGCTTATTGCAAGGTTACTTTCCTTTAGGGATAGGCAGGAGTCTATCAGGCAGATTACCTAACTAGTGCTGATCAGGTGGTTTAAGATTCCATTTCTGGGAGAGCTGAAATTGTGTCTCGATTTGGTGACAGGATTCTTAGCATAAGTGACTCCCTTTTGGGTTTATTATCTGTGTCTAGCAGAAGAGACCACCTGGTCCTAAGTTGTCATCCTCTGCCCATCTTAGTGTCCTTCCATACTGCCCTCTGGTCCTTGGTGGTTCAACCACACTGATGGTCTAGTCATCCTTGGTCCTGCCTCGTCCTCAGTTGTTGGTTCAGATGAGTAACTGCTAAATTCTTCTCATTTCTGGCTATAAGCCCTTTTGAGTCCAACTCTCCAGCTATTTCTGTGTTCCTCTGATTCAAAGACAGGGGCATTCTAAAGCTTCCTGAACCCAGCTGCCTAGAGACCCCATACAGTTCTTCCTGCATTGCTGGGTCTGGGGAACTCTGCCATACATGTTGTTTTTTCAGACTCTACCTGGCCCATTCCCTCAGCACCTGGATTCCCAAGAACCAGATGGAGATTTTGTGATATTTCTACCCTGTCATCAACCTCACTTGGTCAGTTGGGTACTTTGTACTTGCTGTTCATTCTCCCTAAAATGCTCTTCCCATAAATACACAAAGCTCATCTTTTCATTTCCTTCAGGTTCTACCATTGTCTTATCCAGGGACTTTGCCTGAACAAACTATGTAAACCTCTCTATCCGCATATCCTCTATGCCTTTTTTTCCCTCTCTTTTTTCTTTTTTCCCCCTCTATGCCTTTAATCCCATTATTTTTTTTATTTTAGCACTTATTACCAATTGATTTCCCTTTTTTCTTTTCTTCTTTCTGTCTTTTCTTTCTTCCCCCCTCTTTCTGTCTATTGTTATTATAATTTGTCTCTTCCTATTAGAATATTGGCTCATTAAGGTTAGAACTTTTCCTGATCATTTTTTATTATATCCCTAGCACTTAGAATTTAACACATCATGCTGCATAGATTTTTGAACAAACGAATGAATGGGTAATGAATCATCTCCTTCTTATTATATTTCCTTTAAGATATAATTGCTTTTCTATGTTTCATTAGAATTAACAGAGGTTTTCCTATTTATTTTATCTTCTTCCAATTAACCATTCCTAGATTCATCAATATGTAATTTATTAATTTCAGTTTTTAATCCAATATTTCCTTTATTGAATAACTTCATTGTTCATTGAATGACTGCTTTCTCTTGTGGTTATTTCTTCATTATTTTTGTGATATATATTTTTGTGTGTCTCTCATTCTCTGTCTCTCAAATAAATAAATAAATAAAATCTTTAAAAAAAAAAATAAAAAAATAAAAACAAGGCATGAACTTGTGATTTTATATATAATATTCTCATGTTTGCTGTTGAAATAGTTGTATGTTTTATTTTACGAATTGTTCTTTAAGTCTTTAGACTTAAGAGGTTTTTTTTTTTTTTTAAAGATTTTATTTATTTATTTGAGACAGAGAGAATGAGAGACAGAGAGCATGAGAGGGAGGAGGGTCAGAGGGAGAAGCAGACTCCCTGCCGAGCAGGGAGCCCGATGTGGGACTCGATCCCGGGACTCCAGGATCATGACCTGAGCCGAAGGCAGTCACTTAACCAACTGAGCCACCCAGGCGCCCCAAGAGGTTTTTTTTAGAATATTATAATCACAAACTATTTTTTGTTTAAATGTGTATTTTTAATGTCAAATTTTTATTGAATTATGGTCTGTGTAACTTCCCCTTTGGGAATTTATTGAGGATTTTCCTTATGATCAATTTTTCTAATATTCTATTTGGTCTTCAAAAAAGATACCTTTATTCTCTTTAGAGGGAAAAAGATACATTTTAATCTGCCATAATTCTTTTGAAAGAAATTTAATAATTTTTTTTTGGAAGAAATTTACCAATAGGCCATAGTGGTTGGGAGTGTGGTGTTGAAGAAATAGAGTCCATGGCAGACTTTTTGTGCCGACAAACCCCCATCCCAACCACACCCTGTTCCATCTTGAGGTTGAAGTGGCCTTGGTAGCTGATCTCATACTGTGGGATGGACAGCTAGTCTCCACAGCCCCTTGTCCTATCCTTCCTGTCAGTGTTTAACTGTGTAGTACACTCATTTTAGGATGCTACTTCTTTTTTCATAAGCTTACTGTGTTCTGGGAGTTGTAGTTTCTGAATATATATATATAAAGAGAGAAACAGATGACACCGTATAATATTAATGATGTTTTAGTTAATCCAACTGAACCACATATTCATGAGTCTTTGTCATGTTTTCTCCATCAAGACTGAAAGCAGTTAAAGTGGTAAAAAGCATGCTTCATTATGCATCAGCATTTAGAGACACAGTCTAAGTTGGAATTCCAAGTACTTACTAAAGTACTTTTTAAAAAAAGAGTTGGAAATAATGGCAGTTCATTGTCATTTTATAAATTTTTTTTGGAAACATTTTTCTAAGTTGTTAGGTCAAGAACAGTTGGCTAGCACATTTTCATATCAGAACTTTATAGACTTGAGGAACTAGTGGTCAATGCCTGTCTCAATGTTGTCAAGTGATTTGAATGTTTTTGAAATTACCAAAGTAGAAACACATGTTAAAAAGATTAAGGAAAAAAGAACAAAAAAAGAAGTACATTGTAATCGAACACGTCATACATCTCTACATCTTGCTAAGGATGATGACTCTTACGTATGGAGTTAGATGTCACTAAAAAGCATAGGCTGTGATTAAAAATAGTTGCTGTGGTCAGACATATGAGACCACAAAGCGGAAGAAGTCTATTCTTGAGCCACATGTATTTTTTAGAAACATCCTAGTGCCCATTTATTTACAGCAACAGGCTTGGCCATTCACTAGTAACCAAGGCAGGAAGAAGTGATCTGATACTAATGCAAAATTTTAGCTATTTCAAGTTGAATGAATATAATGAAAATTGAAATAGTTATTAGATAGTTATGTTTATTTATAAAGCAATAATTAAATTTTATATACAACTTCATCATTTGCATAGCACTTTAATATATGTTATCTCATATGTTTTTTGTATTACCTTGAGGAAGAAAGGGTAATTATTTTTATTATCCCTATGTTATAAATGAGGAAATGAAGTCAGAGAGGTGAAATGACTTGTCCTAGTTCACATAACTAATTAATGGTGAAGCTCAGACTCAATCTAGTCTTCAAAGACTGGAGTCTCAGTATAAAGTTAAAAACCATCCAAAAACATTATCCATGTCCATTTCTTTGCTTATGGTCTACATATTATTGAGGTGAAATTTATCTCAAGAATCTGTTGGTAGCAGATGATTTAATATTTCATAGGATACCACAATTGTAAAGCTAGAAATATCCAAGAGATCCAATCTGGCCATTTCTTTTTATTTTGTGTTATAATGAAAGATCTTTCCTGTTAATCAATCAAACCAAATTTTAACTGTTCATATATGTAAAAAATACTAAATAAACATAGTTTGTAGCAAGTTTGGTCATATGATGATAAATACATTTTTTAATGTACGAGAAAATCAGAATACCACATGTTGGAACAATCATCATAATTTCTTAAGAAAGGATATAACCTAAAGCAGTACATCCAAAATCTGCTTACATTATAGGGTTTAAATTTTACTGTTCTTGGGTTGTCTTTAGTCTATTTAGTATATATTTTCTAGATAGACATCAACAACAGAATATAATTTATTTTGGAAAATGGTTGAAAACTTGAGTCTAAAATTTTCCTACAGCTTTGATACCATGTAAATTATCTATCTTTCCATCTATATATGAGTGAAACTTAAAGGTCAATGCTTTGTAATGTATTTTATAAAAATTCCATATAACTCCTATTTTAAAATATTCTGAATATTTAAATACAATTTCATACTGAAATAAAATGTGTTGTGTAACTACAATGTTATTAGCAACAATTGTGTTGTACACTTTGGGGACTAGAGAAAGGTAAGATATTACTTATAATATATATTATAACTATTATAACATTCAGACATGCTATACCAAACACCCCAATTTTTTGTTGCAGTAAAACTGGAAATGGGCTTTGAATGATAGATTTGGCTTTGCAGAAGAGAAGTATAGCATTCTAAAAATGAGGAACATCAAAAAAAAATCACATGGGACTCAGAAGCAGAGAGTAGAATGGTGTTTACCTGGGGCTAACTATCAAGAGAGATTGAAATAGCAGTCAACAAACAGAAACCCAGAAAGATAGGGAGCTAGTGGAGATCCATTAGTAGATCTAGTTAGTGGAGGGCTAGTATCAGGGCCGGGGTAATAAATAAATAAATAAATAAATAAATAAATAAATAAATAAATAAATTGTAAGTCGAGTCAGTATGAGGTACTGTGATCAGAAGGAAAGATGAAAGGTACTCACGTCAGAGTGGATATAAGCAGCAAGACTCGTTCAACTAAATAACTACTATCATGCATAAATGAAGAGGACTTCTGACCCCTGGTCCCCATCCTCCAGTAAGGAAAGCCTCCTTACTAGATTGGTTTTGGGACCTGTGAGAGATGGATTTCTGTGTAGGATCTCACATACAGAACCTTTTCTTCAGGTGCAAGACTGAATGAGAGAACCTCTTACTGTATCTTCTAACTCCAAGAATGTATGTACAATATTAAAATTTTCTTGGCATTTGTATTGAAAGCTTAAAGCTTTTTAACACATGAAATAATTAAGCAACCACCAGTCTTGGTTACTTCTTTTTATTCTGTGACTAAGTGGTCTTATTCATAAAAAGTGTTGAGTGGGTGGGAGTAAAATAGAGTGTTTGAGAAGGAAAGAATGGTAGTTAATACTCTTCAAAAGCCAATCACCATCCTTGGGTTTTAAACAAACTTGAGGGAAAATATGCCTCATCTAGTCTCCTTTCTTTTTCCAAGGGTTTCCTAAGGGCTGATGCTTTGTCACCTCTTCAATAACCACAGAAAGAAGGAAAAGAGTCATACTGTTTGTGGTTAGGTCATTTAGTGACAAGGTTATGGGGTGATGTGGTGATGATTGTAAGGCCATGTCCCATAGCTGCCCTGATGTCATTTTCTTTTCATCTGAGTTATACTGTGAAGTTTTCGGAAAATGCTGTCTGGCCATCAGAGGCCACTGGATTAGTCACACACATTTCTCCCTTTTAGATTATTTTAAAAGAAGATTAGATTATAATAATGAAAATGTAGAAAAGAATAAAACAACAGGAGTGCCCTGGTCTGAAATCCCAGAGAGCTGAGTTCTAATCCCTTTTGCTTTGTGTAAACTGGGTGGGTTTGAGCAAGTCCCTGCATCTCTCCTAAGACTCTGGTTCCCTAGGTGGGTTTGGATGGATCATCTCTAAAAGTTCCTCTCAGCTCTGCTATTTGGAGTCTGTCACCTGTTATGGACAAGGAGGGCTTTCCTTTAACACTGATGACAACAATGTCCTCAAGGGTTTGTGTCATTCCCTCAATGCAGGACTGAGACACCTCTACCTCAGTAAGCTCTGTGTGATAAACAAGTCATAAAAGTCCTTCCAAATACTACTAGTTAGTAATGACAGTATCAGGTATTTGTATAACATTTTATGTTTTTCACATCCATGTCCAAAACAGTCTTATTTAATAGGCATAATAAACACATTACATAAATAAAAGCAAATGAAACCAGTTCCATTATATAAAAGGTATTGAAGTTCATCTGCTGCCTCAGGGGACATCAATGTACTTTGCTATAACTTTGATGAAGAAAAGACTATTTCATTATACTCTTTACCCATTTTCTGTTTGAATGTAGCATATCAGATTAGCAAAGAGAATTTTTTTTTTTTTTTAAAGGTTTTATTTATTTATTTGAGAGAGAGAGCATGAGGGGGGAGGGTCAGAGGGAGAAGCAGACTCCCTGCCGAGCAGGGAGCCCGATGCGGGACTCGATCCCGGGACTCCAGGATCATGACCTGAGCCGAAGGCAGTCGCCCAACCAACTGAGCCACCCAGGCGCCCAGCAAAGAGAATTGTTAAAGGCAGTGGGCTTTTAGAGGTATTTGAGTAATGTAATTTTCTTAGTAATTTGAAAAGATGTCCAGGAAGATTTTTATTTTGCTTAGGTCCTCAGGACACCAGGCCCTCCTCTTGGGCCATCCTGTTCACACCCCAAAGAAGCTGCAGTCCTGTGACATCACCTGCAGGAGCAAAAGGTCCAGGCTGATCCATCCTATTCCTTAGCTATCAGCACAAAACCCTGGACTGGTTTCTTCTGACTTGTGTGACTGTAATCTCTAGTCACCCAGCTAGACGATCAAGTCAAGCACTCAGCATAGTTTATCATGGATTGGGCAGGGAAGCTTGAACACTGGAAAATAAGATAAAAGAGAAGGATTTAGCAAGTTGTAGTGCCAAGAATCTCCCATATTTCTGTGCCTCTGGTGTCAGGCTGAATAGCTTCAAATCTTGCCTTCCTACTTGGTAGTGGTGTGAACTTATACAAATGATCTAACCTCACTGAGCCCCAGTTAACCCATCTGGATAATTCTGAAAATAAAGGAATGTATCTTAACCAGTTGTGGGTGAGGATTAAACAAGAAAGCATAAGCAAAGTATTTAGTATAGTGCCTGGCATACGGGAATGGCAGCCAGACTGGCCACTCAGTTATAATTCCCTTGTGGCTCCCGTATAGTGACCAGAGACTTTTAATTAAAAAGTTATGAATTATATAGGCACCTGCACGGCTCAATCAGTTAAGCATCTGACTCTTGCTTTCTACTCAGGTCATGATCTCAGGGTCGTGAGAATGAGCCCTCAGTTGGGCTCCGCACTGAGTATGGAGCCTGCTTAAGATTCTCTCTCTCTCCCTCTCTCCTGCACCTCACTCGCGAGGGCTCTCTCTTAAAAAAAAAAAGTTATGAGTTATGTTAAGTCTTAGGATTTTGGGGGGAATAGCATTTATCCCTTTGAAAAACAATAATTCTAAAGTACGGAGATAAATCATAGGTAATAGAGAGATCATATCTTTGAACTGATAGGTGGTCCTCACTCTGCCACTAAATCAGTGCCCTTGGAGAAGTTATTTTGCTTTTCTCAAGTTTTATAAAGTGAGATCTAGATGATCTCCGATACGTCTAGACCTAATAGTCTGTGACTCTCATGAATGTGTGTGTATATATATAATCTATACATACTTATTATTTATATTTATGTTATATATAAAATTATATCTGAAAATACAAATCTCTTTGTTTTCATGGAAATTCCTCTTTAAAACCTTACCATCACATGTTGGGGATTTCCCCTTGGATAAACAAATATTTTGAGCACACCCTCAAAGTCATCCTAAAAGAAGGGAAGCTCCTCTGAGCCCTAATGAATGTATGCTTTGACAGATATGAGGAAGTATTTTTTAGTGTAGTAGTTACTTTGCTTAAGGAACTTGTCACCCCAGAGACTATAGTTTAAAGTGTAAAGTATGTCAAATCCAGCTACCATTTATTGCTGACTTTCCACATGCTAGGCACTGAGCTGCAAGATTTCCTGACAGTACTTCATTACACACACACACACACACACACACACCCCCATAGGTATTGTTCTCATTTTATAGTTGGGAATCCTGAAGCTCAGGGATGTTAAGCAACTTGTCCAAGGTCACATTCAGGTTTGGGTCTGTCTGACAACTCCACTGATGCCCTTAGCCTCCAGATTGTCTCCACAAAATGGTTTAAATATATAATAATTAGGAAGCCAAACAAAATGTTCTGGGGGAAAAAAAAACCTGCTAACTTTCTGAGTTTGACATAAATCAGGATAATCTCTTTTTCTCCAGCATATCTCTCAATGCCTTTGTCAGACCTTAGGTCCGATAAACCACGACATGCTTCCATGAGGGGAGGACGGTGTGTATTTACCGCTGTAACCCCCACACTCAGCACAGTGCTGGAACATGGTCAATATGTGTTGAATGACTAACATTCAAGATGCTAATTTATTCAGTAAACATTTATTGTATACCTATCATGAACAAGGCATTCTAAGACATGTTCCTTACCTTCTGGAAGGTAAGGAAAGAGAAAGGGAAAGGGGGATAAGACCTGTATTTTAGTACTAAATGAAGTAGCATATTTTCCTCCAAGATGATTATTGCTCCATTCAGTCTTAAAATGCAAGCTGGGCAATAATCAAATTATCTTTAACAATCTTTGATATTGCTTGACTTTTTTTTTAAATGGGCTTTTACCTAATGTCTCAGCTCAAGAAGATATTCTTATGTATCTACTATATAAAAAATTCAATAATTACTTTTTTTGCTAAGTTAACCTTCTCTCTCGTATCTGTTCTTGTCAATATTAGGTAATTCTGTTGACAATACCATGGTGCAATCTATTTATCTATCATTATCTATATCTATATCTGTATCTGTCTATATAGATAGAAAGAGATAGATGATAGATAGATAGATGATAGATAGATAGATAGATAGATAGATAGATAGATTTCAAGGAATTGCCTCCTGTATTTGTGGGGGCTGGCAAGGCCAAATATGTAGGGCAGGCTTGTAGGCTCGAAGCTAATGCTGCAGTCTTGAGGCAGAATTTCATCTCCCTCAGGGAAATTATGATATTGTTCTTAAGGCCTTTCAACTGATGGAAGATCATTCACATTTTTTTTTAAAGATTTTATTTATTTATTTGACAGAGAGAGACATAGTGAGAGAAGGAACACAAACAGGGGGAGTGGGAGAGGGAGAAGCAGGCTTCCCGCGTAGCAGGGAGCCTGATGCGGGGCTTGATCCCAGGACCCTGGGATCATGACCTGAGCCGAAGGCAGACGCTTAACGACTGAGCCACCCAGGCACCCCAACCATTCACATTTCTAAGGATAATCTCCTTTACTTAAAGGCAGCTGAATTATAGATGTAAATCATATCTACAAAATATCTTTCACAGCAACACCCAGATTACTATTTGAGCAACTGGGTAACTATAGCATAGCCAAGCAGGCACATAAAACTAATCACAATCACTGTTGATAACATGAAGAAAATCGCCAAAATAATAGAATAAACAGGTTTTTCATTTTTTTGCAAAGTGGAAAGGACTCCTTGGGTGGATTGATATGTTAGACCTCTAGATTAAATTTTGGAGATCTGAAATCACCACGAGGAACTGTAGTTCTGTGAAATCAAAAGTAATGCTTTGATGCCAACAACAAGTAAAAATTGTGTCCTTTCAAGGAATATTATGGCAAACACTCCCAGGATACTTCAAAATACACAATGGAGAAACACACCATGACTGTTAAGATTTCATTTCCACTTCTTCTACCACTCTACAATCACTCATAGAAGCAAACACATCCTTTTGTAGTAAATGGAGTTGAGGTCTAATCTCTGTAGCTCATCACTTGAAAGTTTCCTGTAAATCAACCAGAAACTTCAACTCTTTTTTCTAATTACCTTTCAATGTGAGGATGGGTACAGGTTTGTTATCTCAAGTCAAGCCTAGTTCCAAGTCTCGTTTAGTAAAATTTCTATGCATCCATCTCTATGTTTCTGTGAAACTATCTTTTGGCAGTTTATATGAGAGAGTTCATTCTCAGAAACCACGTGCAAATCACACTTATTTTGGGCCTTTCTTTCCCTCTCAGGTTCTCAGTAAAAATGTCCCTGAAACTTGAATTTCATAGCCTGTGTAATCCAAAAACCATACCAATTTTTTCGTCGATTCTGGGGCTGAAGGGGAGTTGGAGATCTTAAATTTCAGTTTCCAGAGCTTTCTGTTTCTTTAATGATAGGCTTTGCTTATTCTTTAGCCCTCCCCACAGACAAGTGCAGACTCCTCCTTAACTTTATTAGTAACAACAACAAAAAATGTCTTCATTCACACAAAGCACTCATTAGGTAAGTAAGCCGATGTTACTGAGGAAAAAAACAAAATGTGTGTATTTGTGTCTGTGGAATTGGGTAAAATGAAGGGGTTTTTTATCATAATAAGTCAACCTCAAATGAAACAATAAATATCCAAAATGCCCTGTGACCTCACCACCTCCTCTCTGGCCCTCTCTCTGTTTCTGGACCTTCTCTTTCCTTTCTTCTGTTTGTCTCTTCTGCATTTATAGCTATCACTTACTTAGAGGAACTGTTATGACAAATTTGTCCCCTTTCTTACAGGGAACATCTTTCCCTTCCTGTATTCATTCTGACACCTATGCCCTTACCTTCTAATCTATCCTAAGGAAAATACTGACTTCATCAGATACACTGTAACTATCATGAAGAACAATGAGTTGTCAAACACAAAGACTGCCTAATGAACAGGGCAAATATTTATTGTAAGTGATGGAAATAATGCAACCTAAGGGAAGACTTTCATCCAGAAAACATACACTATCCAGGTAAAGAATGCAGCATTTTCTGTTCTATGGAAAGCTGCTCCTGAACCAAAGGAGAAAATTCTTAATCAAAGCAGAAAGTTCTTTCCATTTCTCTTCTCTTTCAGCTACCCTTAAGGGCTGTTTCCTGTTTTTCCTCTTAAATCCTATATTCCCTGCTAATAATATATAATATATATATAATAATAATATGTATAATATTACATACTGAGTAAAATAATGAACAGAGTATAATAATGAACACTGTTGTTTGAGGCTATTGATAGACTGGATGATATTTTCACTCATTTAGCAAACGTGTATTTGTCAGGACTAATGGGGAACAGAGATGCAAAAGTAAACTAGACATTTTGACTTCAAAGACATTACAGTCCAATGATTATCATTAAATAAATTATGCAAATACATGTTGTCAGTGGTATGATAAACTTGTGTTCTGGATACAGAGGGGTCACAAAAGAGGGTTTGGACAATTTTTTACTGACGATGTTTGGGTGTGGGCAACACACATCACTTTGAAAAACAAATAATTACTATATGCCCTGGAGATGGACAATTCAACAGTGGAACAATGGAAAACTCTTTTCTAAAGAATCAAGATCCTTATTGGTTAAGGATAGGGCAGGTGCAGAGAAAGGTGAGAAATGATAGAAAGGTGAATAAAGATGAGAGAAGAGAAATTTTTCTCAATTTATTCAGTCTATTGCAACACATTCAAATTACTGAGAGCAATTTTCTCAGAAGTATCTAGTGGAATTTTGATGTTTTACAGCTTTGAGCGTAATAGCTCACCAAATTTGCACCATCAGGCTGTGAGATAATGGGGAGTATCTAAGTGGTGATGCATCAGCAATCTGGCTGGTGGTCATTATGTAGAGTCAAGATAAGATAATTTACCTGGTGCTGGTGTGCAGAAGAGTCATTGGCTGGACACATAATAGAGGCTCCACAAGTTATTGTTCAGCAAAATATTCGTACAGTGTTATTGGCACTTTGTTTCACCTTGAGAAGATTTATAAGCCATAGATTTGTTACTTATGTATAGTTCTGTACAGGGGAACTACCCTGTTCCAATGCATTTAATCAAAACAGAGAACAGCCTGGCATTGTATTATTGAAATATTCCTAAAATATCACAAATTTGCAATTGTAGGTACCAACTTTAGTGAGGTAGTCAGCATGGGACAGTTTATAAAACTCTCAGGTCTGAGGTGGGCTCTAGTGCACTATTTGCTTGTGGGTTTTTAACTTCGTGACTGTTACATGGGTCATTTAATCTTTTTGCACTGGGGCTTTGGAATCTATGAATAGGAAGAGTAAATTAGACAACACTAGATATGACATTTTATGATTCCAGATAATAGGATAAATAGCGTGGATTTTTGTTTCCCTCCCATAGAGCAGACGAGAGAGTTCTTAGTAGACAGAAAGCCCACTTATATTGCTTTCTCATCTCATGACTTCCTCCCAGACTCTACTGGAATGGAATAGACATTTAATAGGTCCTTGTTGACTGAGTAATGATCTTTCTGGATGGTCAGGACCCCTCAGAGATTTTTGCAAATATTCTCCATGTCTGGACCCCAGGGTATTAAAGGAAGATGCCCCATTTTGTCAATGATCTTTCTTTCTTTCTTTCTCTTTTCTTCTTTCTTTCTTTCTTTCTTTCTTTCTTTCTTTCTCTCTTTCTTTCTTTCTTTCTTCTTTCTTTCTTTCTCTTTTCTTTCTTTCTTTCTTTCTTTCTTTCTTTCTTTCTTTCTTTCTTTCTTTCTTTCTTTCTTCCTTCCTTCCTTCCTTCTTTTCAGGTTTTATTTATTTATCTATTTGAGAGAGAGAGAAAAAAAGAATGAGTGGTTGAGAGGGGCAGAGGGAGAGAATCCCCAAGCAGATGCTCTGCTGAGCGTGGAGCCAGATGGGATGCTGGGATTGATCCCATGACCCATGAGATCATGACCTGAGCTGAACCCAAGAGTCGGATGCTCAACTGACTGAGCCACCCAGGTGTCCCAGTGACATCTCTTTTATGATACATCTAAAAGCATGGATTTAGCTTTTGGGGCATGTGAGTAGTTATTTTAGTCAGGTATTTTCCTGGAATAAATTTAAACTGCTGTAATTGGAAATTTTTTCTGTTGTAATTATGTTATAGAGGCTTGGACATGGGTTCATTTTTACAAATGGAAAAGTAAAGTAATTCAGGCCAAGAAGATTCATTTTTGAAAGAGAACCTAGTGGAAATATAACACCATCCCACCTCAGAAACTTGATGAACAAATACCCAGGGATAGAAACAAAAACCACAGGCGATAGAAAAGGGCTCTGAACCATAAAAAGCAGGAAGAATGTGAAAGGAAGGGCCTGAATCCTGACCACAGGAGGAGTCACAAAAATCTCCCTTTGGTAGTTTCCACGGAGCTTGTTGGAAAAGGAAATGAGTGGTGGAGAGTCTTCTAATTTCCAATTTTAGTGAAAGAAAAATCTGTCCTTTGCTTATAGCTAACAGAAAAGAGAAAAAAAAATCAAAACAAGGATGAAGATAAAAGGGGGAAATAACTTTCAGCTAGTATTTTTGTTTGTTTTAATATCTACACTGTCTGGCATGAGGCCACATGTGGGTCACTGAGGATGGTGGATGAGGTAGGAATATAAAGTATAAAAAGGGAGAGTCATTTTAAAGAAGAAGCTTAATAATTTTGGGGACATGTTCAGAAAACTCTAAGTTAATACCTTTTTAACCGTATCACATCATTGTGCACATCTTTAAAAAAAGATAAAACTTGTCCATATCACTGTGGTAAATGCTTGAAGATATCCATTCTCAAGGGTGCTAGGGCCGCTCTGGGACTTTAACCACCCCATGCCCCACCTGAAGGCCCAAGGACTTAAATATCATTGTTCACCTGACATTTAAATACCATAATAATAAATATATTACAGTGTTAGCTACGTGAAAGGTTATAACAAAGAGAATCCAAAGGCAATGGTGAAACATCTCCCTCAAGTAATAGGGCAGGTAGATATCTCCTACTTCCCAAAGTCATTCAGGGACCCAAGCTACAAGGGTATCTCTGCCCTCCTCTGAGGCGTTGTCATCATCTGCATACTTAAAGCTGGGTGGGTGTGCATCTAGGTCCCAGCTATCAGGAAGTGGAATAAAGTGTGGAGGTGGCCCGCCCACTGCCTTATGGCCTTGGGTATCAGTGGAACACATCACCTCCACTCACAGCCCCCTTTGAGAAGTGAGCATGGCATATCTGACTGCCCAGGAAGAGAGAAAAGATTCAGCTGAACATCCAATGTTCTCCAACACAATTATAATTTTTCCTTTCCTTTTTTTAAAAAAAAACAACAGTTCACAATTACTTTTATAAATGTTTCCTTATTTTTACCCTGCAAGGTTGGGGATATCAATTAAACAACTAGGATTTCTCAAGAATATTTTCAAAGTAAAATATAGTTATAAGCAGTTATTATTGAAAATTTATGCTACATGCTTAGGAGATTAAAAAAAAATTAACACACGGACCTTTCCTTCTAGGACCTTCCATAGTAGATAGAAACTCAGAAAAAATACCAGCTTAAGTTAAGAATAGAAGGGACATGAAATAAGTCCCTGTGGAGTTAATTGCCTAGAGAAGCTGGGGGGTGGAAAGCAATATAGGAATTCAGAAGATAACTGCAATATTTATTGTTCCAATAAGGCTTTATTGGAAAGATGTTATAACTGGATTTTGAGGGAATGGTAAGATTTGGTTGGCAAGTAGAGAGAGTGAAGTTATTCTATATGAATTTGGGCTACCCCCAAATCCCCTAACACAATATTCTGGGACTAGTATTGAATTTGGCACATTAATAAAGTTTATTAAGGAAATAAAAGTACATGGTAAGAAATTGTAAGGTTTATTAATGAGATATTTTATTATCTTTTTGGGCTGAAATGAAATATCCAGGTAGCTAGAAGACTAGCAGATGGACCATTTGGAGTATGTTGCAAATACAAATGGCTTTTTATAAGGAAAAGATTGGATAAACCAAGTCAACCAGACAATTGCTACTATTACCAATAGTTACTACAAATAGTGGCATACTAGTAAAAAAAGTTCTAGACTTTGACAAACTTTGCCACAAAGCCCTGACTAGTGAGTTAGAAGGAAGCTTGAAGTGCTCTGTGTCTGTAACTTTACATCTCAAGATGGCTCCTGGGTAGGAGATAGCACTTCACAAAACTCATCATGTGTCCCCTTTCTGGCTTTCTGGTGTTTCCCACAATCTGGGTCTAGTTCTCTGTCTTGCTCAGCAGTAGTTTTAATATCTTTTTTTTTTTTTTTCCTCTTTGCATTGACTCTCCAGTTCTGATCCTTCTTAGCCTGTCTTCCAAGTAAGTGCCCTCAATTATTCAAGGGAAATAGTCTCATCTCCCTGTCAACAGTGACCCACTGGTCAGCTACTCTCTCTGGTAACTCTCCTTACCTCAGATAAATACCTTTATATCTCTCCTTAGTTCAGTTCCAGAATAAGCAATCCTCTTGCTGTTTCTTTTCTTTCCTTCTTTTCTGTTCCTTTTCCTTCTTTTGGGAAGTCAAGTGAACTTTCTCCATTTGATGATTCACTGGCCACTTCAGGGTTCTTTGTCAAAAACCTACACGTAGAATCTAATCTTTTGAAAATAAAATTCTGCACTCTTTATTTTTACAGTTGATTACTATTAAGCAAACATCCTTCCATGAAGTAGCAATTTCATAATAGTGGAAATACCTAGGGTGTGAGTCAGCAAATAACCAAGTTGTCATTCTAATGTTATAAAGCTTGAAAGATTCAGTTAGCAGATAGTATTTAGTGTAACTCAGAGACATTGAATATTTTAAAAATATTTTTTAAAATAATGCAGGATACCAAGCAAGATGAAGCAAATTCTCAAAATGGTTAAATGATATAAAATCAATGTTTCATTTCCAAGAGGCTTTTTGATGATGACTAAGAAAATGTATCATCTATATGGATGATGCCATCATTCAAACAAACATTTATTATAATGCTGTAAAAGAAAAAATTGGATTTAAATTAAAAAGTAATTCTGCCATGGGTTGGATAAATCACTGTACCTTGCTTGCTGAACCTTGGTTTACTATCTATAATATAGGAATAGCTGAACCTTGGTTTACTATCTATAATATAGGAATAGTAACAGCTCTTTCTATCTCATAGTGCTGTTCTAGAATCAAAGAAGTGACATATGTTATAGCTATGAATACAGTGAGGGGTTTTCATCTTCATATTTTGCTTATGCACATACCATCTGCTAGATCAAACTGTAATCATATTGATGGCATAATATGTGCCTGGTTGATCATAGCAGCTACACCAGTACCTTTATTTGAAGAAGGACCTTAATAAATTTTGTTGTAAACAGTGAGAAATATCTCCTTTAGTTTTGCCTTATTTCATTGTAATTTATTCTTTTATATAATATGCTAATTTTATAATCTGATATAACTCCTTTTTTGGAAGTAGATGGACTATAAATCTTAAACAGATATATGATGTAGCTGCATCAGAGTTCTCAGATGATTCTAACCAGAGTTTTGGAGGTGGAATAGCCCTTCATATTTGACCTAGTTGAAGCAAGGGGGCCAGATTTTTGGACCCCGCACTGACTAGTCATTGGCTCTAGGCTGCTCCCAAGAGGGGATGTAAACCTGGTGAGGCAGCTTTCTTAGGACAAGGGAAATTCCTGGAGAGAAACTCATCAGTGAGCTGTCAGTAGCCTCAACTCAGCTGCTGGGAGAGACAGCACTACAGTTCCAAAGATGGATTGTGTCCTACAGTCCAGTAGGGCTTATCTGTTAAGGTCCATCCCTTGCACCACCCAGATATGATTGCTTCATATAGTATGTTCAGCTGTATCCATAAACAGCTGCTATAAGGTTCTGGAAGGACTCTTCCCTGGGGAGAATTTGTTAGAGGAAAGTCAGTGGGTTGAAGTACTCCACCAACACTATCACTACATTTGGTCTAGAGACCACAGCTGATCCTCATTATTTTTCTCTTCTATTACCCATTCTAGATTCCTTCCACCCTGGGCCAGCACTTTTGCTGGTATTAGTGGCTTATGCAGTGGGGTGATCCAGATTTTCATTGTTCGGTGGTCTGATTCCCTGGTCACCATGCCCATCCCAGGCTGGGCTGCTGCTCTTGTCCGTGTACTGTTCAAGTGTCAGGAGATGTCCCATGGGATCATCTGAGTACCCCAAATATTCTTCCTTATCCTTCATCTATAACAGCAGCCCTATTTTTTCTTAATAATCAAGATCAATTACCTCTGCTAAGATGGTGACTCCTTTCTTTGCTTGGTGGTTTTTGGTACAAGGAGCTCAAGGAAAGCAATAAGTGCCTGTGATTTCAAATTTAATATGACTCTGTTCTGACCCTTGATGGAAGCATTCATCTTCTGGGATCAAAGTCACTGAGAGTGATAGTAAATGTGACCACTCCTTCTCTGACCCTTTGGTTCCCAGGCCCATGTATTCTACATTTTGTAGGCATAGTACCACATAATGGTCATTAATTAAGAGTGTATTCTTTATTCTAGAAGATGACATAACTTCCTTAAAGGATATTATCTTAAGATGATGCCTCAACTGTGCCATCATAAGATGATTCCATTGTTCCACCAGACTGGCCGCATCTGGGTATTATGGCATGTGATATGACTCACGGACCCCATAACCACGTGCCCACTGCTATACCATCTTTGCTGTGAAGTACGTTCCTTGGTTTGATGTGATACAGGATCCTGCCCTGGTGAATCAAAAACTGCAGGCAAAAATCTAAGCCCTCCTAGATGGGGCTGCCTAAGACCCTCTTGGCAGGAAAGACAAACTTATAACCCAGATGATATATGTTGATTCAAGTAAGATTAATCACTTCTTTCAGGGTGAAAGGAGTCCAGTGTGATCAACTTGCCATGAAATGGTTGGTTGGCATCTTTGAGATAGGATACAATATCATTTGCTCAGTATTGGTCTCTTTTTCTTGATGGTTGGACTTTGGCAAGGACAGTGATTAGATCAGCGTTCATGAGTGGGAGTTCATTATTTTGGGCCAGTGCATATCTGTTTCTGCCACCATTGTTATTCTGTTGATGGGCTGGCTGAGGCCAACTGGTACACTTAGTCTGTCTACTTGGTTCTCTATGCTTTTTGTGTGGGCAGTAATCTCTGCTGATTGTGACCATGTGGTACAAAAACCTTCATGCTTTTGAACACTCTGGTAGATCTACCCATATGCATCTCCCCTAGACTTTCTTATTCTCAATTTTCTAATCATTCTCCTTCTAGGCCCTAATCCACTAGCCAAACCATTCTCTACTGTCCATAAGTCAATATCTATTCTACCTCAGGTCACTTTTCTTTCCACATGAAGTAGATGATCAGGTGCATCGCTCCAAATTCTGCCACTGGGAGGATTTTCCCTCTCTACTCTCTTTTAAGCCCACTCCTTAGAAGAAATGTATTCCAGTAGCAGTTCATCTTTAGCCTGCACCTACGTACCATCCCAATACAAACTTGGTGCTTTTCATCCTCCATCATAAGTCATAAGAGAGCCCTAAACTGACATAGGGCACATATGAGACCTACTCATGTTTAGCCCTGGATTTACCATTTCCATCTCTCAGTGGATTGCTGTGGGCCCACCTGATTTTATGGTTTAGTGGTTTGATAGAACCCAGCTCCTTATGAGCAGACACTCCAACACTATTAGGCCCAGTCATAAGCCAGGAGCTCTGAGCTGAACTGACTCTTCACACTTGTCCTAATTGAGAAAAGACACCTGGACATTTGTTCCCCACATAGGCCATCCATTGTATAGAAATTGTGCCTCTGTCTGACAGTGTCTGCAACTGGGTAGCGAGTTGGTCTAATTCTGAGGTTAAATTAGCAGACCCATTTGGCTCTCTCCCAAAGCTCTGTTCTCTGACCTGACTGTATCAGTAATATCTTGGTCTCCACCTTAATCTTTTTGTTATTTCTCAAATAATCAGAACCTGGGTGGGTTGAAAGGACATTATTCCCCTTCAAAGAGATCCTTTCAAGACCCCCACACCAGCAGAAAATATTAGGCTGACATAAGTGCTCACGAAGGGGGTGATATCTACTGGGGCAACACATGCTCTTTCCAGTTCTTCACCTTTCTCGATTTAGAGTGGTCACATTCCCAATCCAGCGTGCCTGTCATGTCAGGGCTCTAATCCTCACACCAAATGGGAAGAGGGCTTCACCATCACTTGACTGACACCCTGTTCCTATGTGTTCTCGAAGATTTACAGAATGTTCAGGGAATTTGTCCTTTTTGTGTTTATTACTCTTTTTTTTTTTTTAAAGATTTTATTTATTTATTTGAGAGAGAGAGAATGAGAGAGAGCACATGAGAGGGGGGAGGGTCAGAGGGAGAAGCAGACTCCCTGCCGAGCAGGAAGCCCGATGCGGGACTCGATCCAGGGACTCCAGGATCATGACCTGAGCCGAAGGCAGTCGCTTAACCAACTGAGCCACCCAGGCGCCCTGTTTATTACTCTTTTATTGCTCTCTCCTCTCCCTCAGATTTTGGACCTGCATCAAAGGGCAATGTGAGTGTCAGCCTCCTACCGTACGTAAAGTAGTCCATTTCCTCCACCCCCTCCCACTATTTTTAGGCTGAGTTTGTACATCATCTTTTAGGATGAATTCTTTCACTGATACTTCTTTGGTCTCTCAGGAAAATTGGCCCCTGTGAGTTCACCCCTCTAGTTTTCCTGGACACCCTGAATTCACATTTCCTGTCTGAATCCCAGCTTAATCACAGACATGCTTTCCAGGACTGCACACTGCATATTCTTGGAATTCTGACTTTTACTTGGTGATTGGCCCATTTAAACCTCCAAGTATTTATTTTCACTTAATGTTTTTATCAGCTGCAAAATTTTCCATCACTTATTCTTTTCCTACTTCTTAGCCCTCACCTCCCTTTTTGTGTTGTTTTTGGCATTTTCTATTCTAAGTTACATCTGAAATAAGCTTTTCACATATTGTTCTCATCCATAGCGTACATCCTCTGTTCCAGGCAGCTCTATCTCACAGAAAATCACAAGGTCAGAGAGATAACCTTTGCCTAATGTGGGAGTGAAATAATATTGAGTTGTGACAGAGAAATTGCCCTGGTTTTTTCCAGGATGTCTCCAAATATCTTTAGCAATGAAATAAGGAATTGTTTCTTTTTGAAGAAAACACTATATATAGTGTTTCGAAGAGAATACTATATGGATATCAGTGTCTTTGCATTCATCAGGCTAAAACTCCCTTGTTACTCTAACAAATAATCCCCAAATCTCAGAGGCTTTTATTTTTCACTCACACAAATGCTGGTGTGGGTAGCATGACTATACTGGGTCTGGTGATTCTTGCATTCTTGCATGTAGCTTTGCAATGTCAGAGTCCTTTGCTTCCAGCAGTGTATACAGAGAAGAGAGAGACAATTAGAGTGTTTTATTGTCAGCCCTGGAACTGTGACTATCCCTTCTCCTCACTGGACAAAACTCAATTTTGTGGCCCTAATAATTTAAGGTAAAATATCAAGTTGCAATTCAAGGCAAAATACCAAATTCAAGTAAAATAGCTACTGAGGAGTAAATACCAAATTCAAGTAAAATAGCTACTGAGGAGTAAATACCCAGCCAAATACTGACTGTATGGACATTCACAGAAGGTTCTATATTTGCTACTCATTGTCAGAGGACCTGGGGAATGTAGTCTTGCTGACGCCCACGGCGAGGGCCTAAGATTGGTGGGTATGTAGGCAGTCTCTATCACAACCTCCTAAAATGGAAAAGAAAAAGAAATCACTATTTTTGGACAAAAACAGCTAAAGTAAAACGATATTGATGTGAGTAAATAATATTAGTAATTACTAGGACAGACTTATTCTAGCCCTTTTGGAACCCAATAATGTCAGAATTTACATTTATTTGTGAGTTATAAAGCTTGCAATTAGTCAATGATACAGCAGTTCAGAAAGTTACTTGGGTTACTTTGAATTTAATCCACATTTTGTTGTGCAACCATCATTTCTCTAGAGCCATAGAATTACTACTCTCATCTCTTGAGTTCTCGTAGCACACTGTTCCTCTCTGTTGAGCTGGGATAAACCTCATGAATTCCACAGGTGCAAGAAGGAGAAGCAACAGGGTATCTTAGCCTTGTAGCATCTCAAGGAGAGGCAGGTGTAGTTTGCCTTCACGGCTGCCTTTCTATTAGGAACTTTGGAAGGGAGTAGATAGCACCCAAATAAGTTAGTGATAATAGAGCGAATTTGCTAAAGGAGATAAACTTGATGTAACTTGTATGCCCAGGGGAGTTATGTAAGGTGTTGATAGCACCTGATGACCTTTTAGAAAGTTGGCACCATACAACTTCTCCCATTAGGAAGACGAAGGGCCACCAGTCCCATCTGGCTTTTTACCAGAGACCTGGAGAGAGCCACTGGGGAGGTCAATTATCACACAATCTTAATTGCCTCGCCTCCACCCCTCTCTTATAATGCTTAGTCTATTTCACTATAATTCTTTTTTGCTCTTTTCTTTCCAAGAGCACTGTGAGCCTCTCAGTAATTGAGAACTCTGTCTTATTCATCTCTGCTTCCCTGTCAACTGGTATGGCTTCTGGCATATAGCACCTGTCATTAACTGGTGAATTTATTAAGGAAGCAATAATCTAGACTCTTCTAGAAGTTTATAGTTGAGCATAGATTTCTAGATTTCTGAATTTAAAAACCACGAGTGAGGGTTATTTTGTGCTTCTTCCCCTCCGTTTCGACACCTTTAACTATCCCCATAGATAGTATGAATTATAATCATTCTAGTCAAAATTGTGCCAGAAAACATTCTAGGAAGTATCTTATTCAATTCTTAATATGGAAACGTGTTCTACCTATACAATGGATCATTTGTAAATACTGAATTAACATTCAGATTTAAGGGGGAAAAAAACACTAGACAGGCTAGAATACAATCTGGTTTTAGAGCTAATGCAAGCTGAAGGTTTTAAGACAGAGTATAAAAGATAAGACAAGTGGAAAACATATGGATATTACTGATTTAATCCAAACCCACCGAATTTTTCACCATGTTTGACTAGAATAGCAACAGAGAGTTTGGGGGAAATAAGAGAATATCTGAAAGCCACAGAATTCCTGTTTTTCTTTTTCTCTATCCAGAAATAATGGGTAAAAATAACTTCACCTATTTTGAAGAGTGAAGGTAAGAATGATTAAAATAAAGAATGTGCCAAGAGAGTGAACAGCTAACTGCAGGCCTCCAGTCCTCTTGTTTATCTCTGTTGATGAGAAATGAACACTAGAACATTCCACCCGTCACGTAGACCCACCGTCAAATTAATGGCCAGCCTTCCATATAAGGAGGCAGAATTCCTGCCCCAGAATCGATTTCGTCACCAACCTCTGTGTTGTCTAGTGTCTCTGATCCCTGTGGCGGCTTCTGTTTGTATTTGACAACTGCTTTGCCTGTCTCTTGGCCTGAATCCTAGACTTCGGTTTTGTCTCCAGTCTTTGAAAGGTGCTCTCAACCTTAGAGCAATTGATTGCTTACAAATGTGTTGAGTCTCTTTGGTTCTTGGTTTTTGTTCTCAGCCTGGATGATGACCCTGTTTTGTCCAAGATGAAAGTGAGCTTCAAGGGAAAACATGTGGAATGCTTCATTTGTAGGTTAATTAAGAATAAGCTGTTATCTATTGAAAGTACTACATAATTTACTTTGCATGTGGAACTTCTTAAAAGCATATGCCTCAATCTTCCTCCAATGCTCCCCTCTTCTATTCCCAAGTTATTTAATGCACATTTGTAACTAAAGGCCTCAAGGAGAACATGTTTAAAATATAACCAGAAAGGAACTTGCTCTGATTTTGAGGGTCCGGACTAGACAACCCAGAGGTATCTTATATTGCTCTCTCTTATTTATCACGGCATACTGCTAAACAAGTTTTGTCTATTCACCCTCTCCTTCCCATTGCTTTGATTGCTGCCCTAGTTCAGGCCCTAATCTCTCCTGTTGGGCTAGTAAAACGAGGTTCACATTTAGCTTTCCTTCCTCAATGATGGCTTCCTTTGGGTATTAAGGAGGGCACGTGTTATGATGAACACTGGGTGTTATACGCAACTAATGAATCACTGAACACTACATCAAAAACTAATGATGTACTATATGGTGGCTAACTGAACATAATAAAAAAAAAGAAAGTGTCTTCTACACTAAATCTAGAATTAACTTTTAAAACACAAAGTAATCATGTCACGTTCAGAAAGAAGCATGAGATAATGGAAATTCTTTTGAAACATACATACCTGGATTCAAATCTTGGCCCTGCTACGCACTAGTTAATGTATACTTAGATAATTTTTTTTCACTTTTTGTTTCTATATTTGTTGATAAATAAAATTACATTAAGAGTGCTTACCTCAAAGAGTTTTGGTGTGGACTTAGCAAGTGATGTGTATCTAGCACAGTGCTTGGCTCATAGTAGACACTCCAAAAAAATAGCTACGTCTTACTCTTTTGCTTAAAATTTCAGTGGTTACCTACCACATAAAAGATAAAATGTACATTCTTTGGAGTGGACTATATCTCTTCTTAAAATCTGCCCTAAACTAACTTTTTAGTTTTCCCTCTTATTCTTTTCAGCCACAGTAAATAAGTCACCATTACTGAACAGTTTTTTTTTTTTTTTTTCCTGATTTCCTGACTTTTTCACAGACTCTTCTGTGCACTGAAGTGTCCCCACTTTTCTTCTCCCCTGGTTAGGTTTTATTTAATCTTCAAGATTCATCCTAATTATCCTTTCCCTGTGGGGAAAAAATGGAGAAAATCAGCCAGCTAATATTATAACAAGTAGAAATGCATATTAAATATAGGACAATAGCAAATACTTTTCCTGGAGGAACAAATCTAATGTCTAATGTATTAGTATTTGAATAACTGTTTTTGTTAAGAAAACTTGGAGTTAAAGAACTTTTTAGAAGTTGTACATTTTTCATTTGAAAAGTGGGAAAGTTATTAGGCATCATGAGGTCACCCTCATTTCTAACTTCTTAGATTCCTAGTTTTGTGTGATACACATATTAGAAATAATGTAAAATAAATCTGAGAAAAGTAAATTTGTTTTAATTTTTGTAAAATGAGTTTTATTTTATTTATTTATTTTTAAAGATTTTATTTATTTATTTGAGAAAGAGAGAGAGAGCATGAGCAGGGGCAGAGGCAGAGGGAGAAGCAGACTCCCCACCGAGCAGGGAGCTCAATGTGGGGCTCAATGCCAGAACCCCAGGATCATGACCTGAGCTGAAGGCAGATGCTGAACTGACTGAGCCACCCAGGTGACCCTTTAATTAATGAGTTTTAAATCATACATATTGTTGACTGCCACTGCTTTAATATGACAATAGAACATAACCTGTGAGCTGAGACTCAGATCAAGCAGTTGGATTAGATTTCTTTAAATAGTAGATGTCATTAGAGCTAATCACATTACTGTGAATGGTCTTATAAGACAGTCACACCATAGTAAAAAATGCCAATGCAAAGAAAGTTATCTTTTCAAGTATTTTGTAATATCTTGAATCTATGCTGTGATGATGAGTTTTTTTATTTTATTTATTTTTTTTAATGAAAAGGTGTCTTAGATGCTTGTTTTGACCATCTGTCCAAAAACTGGTTGGCTCTTGAAATAAGTCAAACAGAAAAAGACATGTATCATATGACCTCACTGATATGAGGAATTCTTAAT